>NW_018406769.1:150327-150841 GCF_002113885.1 Mizuhopecten yessoensis | reverse complement strand
TCGTTCCCTATATTCTGGTATCTCTTCTGTCACTGTTGTCGTTCGTTATATTCTGGTATCTCTTCTGTCACTGCTGTCGTTCGCTATATTCTGGTATCTCTTCTTTCTCTGTTGTCGTCCCTATATTCTGGTATCTCTTCTGTGTCTGTTGTCGTTCCCTATATTCTGGCATCTCTTCTGTCACTGTTGTCGTTCGTTATATTCTGGCATCTCTTCTGTCACTGTTGTCGTTCGCTATATTCTGGTATCTCTTCTTTCTCTGTTGTCGTCCCTATATTTCTGTCACTGTTGTCGTTCCCTATATTATGGTATCTCTTCTGTCACTGTTGTCGTTAGTTATATTCTGGTATCTCTTCTGTCACGTTGTCGTTCCCTATATTCTGGTATCTCTTCTGTCACTGTTGTCGTCGCTATATTCTGGTATCTCTTCTGTCACTGTTGTTGTTCCTATATTCTGGTATCTCTTCTGTCTCTGTTGTCGTCCCTATATTCTGGTATCTCTTCTGTCTCTGTT
>NW_018406769.1:135894-146281 GCF_002113885.1 Mizuhopecten yessoensis | reverse complement strand
TTCCTGTTGTCTTTCCTTTTGTTTTGATGTTTGTCTGTTCCTGTTGTCTTTCCTTTTGTTTTGATGTTTGTCTGTTCCTGTTGTCTTTCCTCTTGTTTTGATGTTTGTCTATTCCTGTTGTCTTTCCTTTTGTTTTGATGTTTGTCTATTCCTGTTGGCTCTCCTTTTGTTTTGATGTTTGTCTATTCCTGTTGTCTTTCCTTTTGTTTTGATGTTTGTCTATTCCTGTTGTCTTTCCTCTTGTTTTGATGTTTGTCTGTTCCTATTGTCTTTCCTTTTGTTTTGATGTTTGTCTGTTCCTGTTGTCTTTGCTAATGTTTTATGTCTTCTCCATTTCTACTGTCCTTCCCTTTTGTTTAGTATCTTCTCTGTTTTCATTGTATTTTCTTTGCTGAAATGTCTACTCTGTTCTTGTTCCTGGTCTCCTTCCTTTACTTTGCCATGCTTTTATCGCTTACGACAATTTCGCGAGACATATCAGCCCTTGGGTTTCGGTCTCTTTTTTATTTACATATTACCTTCACAAAACCTGAGATATAGTGATATCCTGCGTTTATCGATTACATTCCTATACTCATGTTTGGAATGGAATGGAAGTATTTTACCACATTTAATATTAATTGAAAGAATTGCTGTCTCTGCTATTTCATGTGAAACAGTGCGATATCTTATTTTGGATTGACTTCACACATCACATCACTAACCGGTTTTGAATTCTTATTTTCTTCATATTTATTGACTGCATGTCATGTTTGCTATCAAATATAATGAAGCAGGGACTGGCGAGACTTTTGATTTTGCCGTACTTGTATTACCTGTGTTAAGTGGTTTCAATAGCCTTAGACTCAACATGCTGGATATATGCGTTACGTTATTAAGTATACAACCCATTCGTCTCTTATACCACTACATACACCGCACTTGTCATTATTAACAAGGCAGTATACATTTTATACAGATCGCTGAATAATGTCACCACGAGTTGTTATAAAACTTCTAATGTGATTTATATTGGCATAAACCACGTATACGTATGATAGATATCAAATTACTGTAATTACTTCCTAAGTGGCTATCCGTTATCTTGGCGGGTATCGACACCTACTTGTCAAATTGGCTGTGTCAGTAAACGTGGTGTCGCCCACTGTACGTTAGAGATGGTGTTATATTCTGGACCTATACAGTCGAAACATAAAGGTTAGTGAGTATATTCATACAAAGTCACGTGCTATTGGCATTATTCTGTTTTTAAAATTTTACATGACATAAGAAAACTAATAAAATAAATATATAAAAAAACAGTGTTCAACAATGTTTTGGAAAAGCATATGCATTTCATGAAGTGTCAAAAGCTTGAAATAGAGATACAATAGACTACTATTTATCCTATTTATGTCAATTGCTTTCAGTGTGATGCTAGCAGTCGCGGTAGTAGACTTTAAACGTTGACGTGTAAACTCCGAGGGAAGCAGGTACATTACTTACGGCTGTTGAATGCTCCCTGAGATGCTTGCGAATCTCGAACTTGGTTAGTCAGGGGGAAAAATCTGACGTAAATAAGACAAGAAACAACTTGCTGATATAATAAGGAACAAAAGATACTTATATGCGAACAAAATCGTGGCTTGAACTAAAAATCCACAAGAGTAGGGCAGAATATGAGTAAAGGTAAAATTTACAAAAAAACTTTTGTAAACGTGTCAGGTGAAAAAGGCAAGATGTTCTGAAGTAAAATCGATAACATCCGCTATGGTAGCTGGTTTTACTCTCTGTTGCTTAGTGTAACCTACAGCGGCACCATATCAGTAGGTAATACCACAGATCTGGATCAGTCGAATTGACACTCTTAATAACCGCATAATATGTCCGGGGCAAAGTCCAAATTGACTCAATGCGGACGTGGATCCAGCGCAATTAATGAATTCTTTACGATTTCCTGTAACGAGTTGTTTTGATTGGTTCCAAACACTTACAAAGCAATTATTGCAGTCTTATGTTGTGTATAATTTTCAATTGTTTATAAATGGGGCCAAACGTTGAAAGTCAACCAATTAAACGGAGAGAACTATAATCAACAGCACCTATACAATTTCCTATGACTGTTAAAACGCTCATGACATAAACACGATGGAATTGTACAACATAACTTTTTCAATAAGTAGCTTCAGTCTCAGTGGTAACAATACCACCAGTTGTACGTAGTCTCTAATATAGTGTATAGTCAGCCGTCACATTGACTCTGCTTTATTCACGTGCAGTAGGCGTGTCCTTCTCTTGTCAATCACGTACTCCGGTGTCCTTTCCATCTGAATTGAATGCGATTAAACAAACAAACAAATTAAAACAAAATTCATTTATTGTCATTTTAAGGATAAAACACAAATTGTATTGTATTTTTCAGTTGCTATACCAGAATTGTTAAAAAAATAGTTCACGACCCGAGGGACTCGAAAGGACATGTATTTTATTTCAACCCTAAAGACTGTCTTGGTAAAGTTGCTGCTCAATACAATCCTATGTAAGCATTAGGATAATGCCACTTGTTTAAGCACTAAATTTATACGGCAATGCTTTTACTTTTCAAAGAGAAGTGTGATAATTGAAAAAATATTAAAATCCACTTTCTGGCTATTAAAGGATATTTTTTTTTATGATTTTACAACAAGTGAGAGACGCACTATGGTGGTAGACATATTTGCGGATGAAAGTAAAATTATCAAATATTCCTGTAATCGGTCCTATCCTATATCACCGTATTTTTTAGTTTGATTTTATTGTTATTATTATTTGTCAATTTAAGAGTTACGGTTCTATTAAGTCCCCAAATGCCCTAAGCTGGAAAGGGAAAGCAGGCCACGTGACTGAATAAACCATGGTAAAGTTTACATAGTCATTGGGACGGAAACATGATATTTATATTGAAAAACAAGGAACTCGTATAACCTAAACCTCAATTTATCTTTCTGATGAAAAGGAGCATTTTATCGGACTCGATGTCCAACCCGTCCTTGGGGCAAAGAACAAGTTTCTGACAAATGAAAGGTATTTACTCTATTAAGTATGAACAAGTATGTCTGTATCAATTTGTATATCCGGAATTTATCGAATCTATTGTTAGGTCACGGCTGTTTACTAGGTGTACAATTAAGCGGTGTATGATGAATCAATAGCACAGAACATTTGCAGCAGTTACATGTAGAATGTTACAGTCAAAACAGAGTTAAGTCGGATGAGGAAAATTGCAATGCTCATAAAGCAAACGGAATAAAATCCAATGAAACACATGTGTTTGAATCAACCATCGTTACTTTACAAAGCAATAGATCGTGAACATTTCCCCCGGAAAAAGAAACAGAAAGTAGTCGATATGATGTCAGCCGTTATTATATACAATAATAAGACACTACATCAGGATTCTGGCAAAATATGAAAGACGAAGAGAGAAACTAAACATTCAATGGAATATTTTAACCTCATACCTCCCTTCCATATCTGAAATGTATGTAACTTCAAAGTGAATCGACGAAAGATTAGGAACTCTAAGAACTTAAAGGTATTCGATCGAAGAGAAATGGCTAAGGACAGAGCAAACGTTTAAAAGACTATGAACGTCCCGGGAAATCTAGGAATAATATTCGAGTGTTGTCGGCATACCGCTCAAGTATCTCAAAGCAGTTTTCCCTCGTACCTTACAGAATAGATATGATGGGCACAATTCACGGAACATTTTAGCATCGTCCAATGTAAAGACAGCACAAGGGTGATTCTCTTTCGGCTCGGAATGTCTGAGGACATAATAAAGCATATAAGGCCATGCTAAATCATTGCAAAGCATCGAAATGCGAATCTTAGACTCTCCAATAGTGTTTGGCCTTATCCAAAGCGTTCAAGGATCTTAATGCATTTATTCTAATGCAAAATCTCCCGTTGTCTACTAACCGTCGATTACTTTTACAAATGGTCAGAGATTGTAAATTAGACTTGCTCACTACAAATCATGTAGTTATTTATGTAAATAGCTAAATCGCGGAAAACATTATCCCAGTAAGGAAGCGCAGAGAATATGGCTTTGGACATGCGACCACCTGTCCCAATTCTTTGCCGCCGAACAGACAAACTGAACCCTTTGTTACAACAACTATAAAATTGCTATAAATGAAACTAAACTACCATATTTTAGCCTTGCTCAGGTACCGCGACACTGAGATCGACGATGTCCATTTGTCATCAACACAGATACACCTCGGATATTCGGTTATTACCTCCTTGACATTCTAACCAGTGAACGACCAGTTACTTGTTTGTCCAAATCTCCGACAAGTTAATCATCAGAATAACGTTAACAAACACGCTAACTAATGCCTCTCATGACGTTAGACCAGAAAGAAAGGGTTATGGTGAAACGTCCTTCTAAAATAATTCGGAAAGCGGCACCATTTTGGAAAACGCAGAAGCCCTCGTTCGTACATAGTGGAGATGGTTCGAAAGATATATCGTAGAGATATACGCCGTTTAAGATAGACACTTTTGAAAAATGGTGACGGTAATGAAAACCATGACGACGCATAATAATATTCATCGACCAACAAATTTTATATGACAGAATCAAAGACAGGCTTGTATGCAAGAATCGCGCCTGAAACTAGTTATGACACCAATAATGTCGTCAATATACCTCTGGGTATGTACTTGGTACTTTTGTTCTTGTCTGCCAAGGGTGTCGCTCTCTATGATCGTGCTGTTTTAGAAGTACCCAAATCGGATTTCATTGAATACATTGAAAAATCTGAGGAGGAATTATATTAATTTATGGTTGTATCAAAGGATGAATATCGGTGGGTGTTCTTACAAACGAAATTAGCACCCGGGGCTCACTTGAGATATTTATAGAACGCTCTAAAGGCACCAATCAGCGTCTCCGGTTTTTGCGAATGTCGGGACCCAAATCGGATCAAGGATTGATTTTTGCAGTATCTTACGCTTCAAAAGAATTTTTTTGTCAGAATATTAACATTTTATGATGACCTTTAGAATTTATATGACAAAAAGTATTTCTATAGTGAGAATGTATTCCTATAGTCCAAAACAGAATGCATAGTCGTCGCACGCGCCATTTTTTAAAAACATAATCGAAATACTAACATTTGAATTTGAATTACGTTTTCTTGTGCTATTTGAACTTAACCACTAATCATCTGTAAACAAAAAAGGATGCATGGCTATCTATTCTAAGGTTACAGCATTGTTATAACTGATTTGTTGACACATTTATTGATTTATAAGTATTTTTGCAAAAAGTGATCCGATTTGGGTGCTGGTCCTGAGCAGCCGGTGTCTTAAATACTTATTTCTCCTACAACCATTATAGGTTTGCTCACTCCCGACCCATTGCTTAAACGCACCAGCAGTTAATTTACATTTTTGGTTACCCAATATTTGGCAATAACCGAGACGTGGTTTCATTGGTCAATCTTTTAATCATAACGCCGTCATCCCCAATTGGAAAAAGGAATCTTGTATTTCCAAGAGAAACATATGGTACCGCGATGTGATATGATTGATACGTAAAATATGATCGTACAGACCAGTGATGGCTAATTATCATGTTTGATCTAAGTCTGATTAGTTAACTTTCAAATTGTAATATTTTGAGTTATTCAGTCGAAATTTCGAGTTATTATGATGAAAAAAAACTGATACTCTTCCGTGACCTCGTGTCTTGATATAATTCGAAAATAAACAAACTCGAGTTAAATGAATATGATAGCTTACCACCACTTATAGGGTAACCTTTGTAAATAAGGAAAGACAGGGTACACAATGCTGGTGTAACCGGCAATGTGAGAAACGCTTGCGCTTAGTACAGAACTGGCAATACCCTGCTCAATGTATATATTTTAGTTATTACAACTTTGAAATAATACCATGATGTAATTATACGAGGACACAAAGGAACTTAATATTAAAGACAGAAACAGAACAAAAACCCACAAAAACGTGAACACTTCAATTACCGCCCAAAAGGAGGTCATCATACGAGGCCACCAAGTTTACAATCAAGCATGCGCAATCACTTGTTGGCCCAGTTATCTTCATTGATAAGTCTAGATATACCTTTACATTAAATATAAATACAACCAATACCGAAATTATCGGTGACACCATCATTGTTTAAACGTCACAAAAGCGAATATAGAAATACACTTGTAGTCCATTTAGATTGTTTATAAAACAGCAGTATGCTTTAAAACGTTATAATACAACTAATAATTCAAAGAACTTGTTATATAAGATATACCAATGCATGTATTGATGTAAACCCTTCAACATTTCTTTGATTAATTACTGTTAAACACCCAATTTCGCATATTAATTATTTTCGTGATTGATTTTCTTACGACACATCCACGAGGATTTTAACTTGCAAAAACAATAACGACCTCTGAATGTTGCTTGATTCAGTATGACCTTGTCTCCTCGTTTACAGAGGAAATGCCAAAATTAAGTAGGATATATCCTTCAGCCTAGTTTTTATTTTTGTGTGTTACAACTGACATACGTCTAATGAAGCCGACCGCAGTTCCGTTAAACACACCTTATGATAAGTTGATGTCAACAGTTATGTTATTGCCTGGCCTTATGATAAGTTGATGTCAACAGTTATGTTATTGCCTGGCCTTATGATAAGTTGATGTCACCAGTTATGTTATTGCCTGGCCTTATGATAAGTTGATGTCAACAGTTATGTTATTGCCTGGCCTTATGATCACCTGGCCAGGGATAATACACTGACAAGTATTACATCACGTTGCACAAAAACTCTCGTTTCCTCAATCATAAACGTAAGTCTAGGTTCATAAATTTTAGAACGATCCTGCTGATGTTCCTGAAAAGCATAAGCATACCTAATTATAGCGCATTTAAAATCCAACTAGAAGTAGTATGTGTGTTGTCTTTACGATTATGACTTTTGTTGTCGTTGATATTAGGACGAGTTTTTTTAAAGCACAGTTTAAAAGACAATGGGGTGTGATATTTTACTATATTAATTGGCGTGTAAACATATAAAATCAACTGGATATTTCGTTTACATTGTTATAACTTGTGCACTTAATCATTTGGGTAGACGGTAACATTACATTGGTTTGATGTTATCATTGAACTTACTGCCACAGACTTCGTACCTCTCGGGGCTCATCTGTATTACCTACATTAGCAGTAGCAGCAGGATATATTGCAGTGTTACTTAGAGACATATTTTTAACGTCTCGCAGCTCATTACATCATTTCCGTAGGCTTAATGACATAAAAGTTGATTATAAACCAGTTAAATAAAATCAATAATATTATGTTCTTAGATTTAACGTAATAACCATTCGTTTGAATTTTGAAATGAGTTGTGACATGTGATAACGTATAATGTTGACATTAATAATTAATATTCAATGTATTTTTTCTGTCGCTATTATGCAAATATGCTCGTTGGCTTACTTCATAAAAACGAAGACCTGCACATTTTTTTTGTCACAAAATCCTCCATCGACATCAGGCAACGATTGCGTGTATAGCATCTATTTGTGACGTCAGCAACAAGAAAAAATCAAACAAAAATCATAAAAAAATCATTTTTAACATCTTGTTGTGGGAACATATCATACATATCAATGGAAACATGTGTTAGAATTTGAATATGATATACTGATACCTAAATATATTATTATCGAAAAGGTTTTACAAACTAACGTAACGATAAAGGTATAAGGTATAACAGGGCTGGCAGATTTGCATCTGTTTATCGCCGCAGCAGTTAAAAACACCCAGTTATATTTGGAAACATTTTGAAATCTCGCACACAAAACAATGACCTCACAAAAATACAATGAACAAGTCTAACATATCCTGTCATTCGTTCTAATACACATATTTTTTTTTATATTAATTCATAAATTCCCTCATTCCCCTTTTTATAGATTCATTCTTTAATATTTTGTATAAAAAAACTCGGAGCTTTACCGATAACGATGGCATTTAATATCATTTATTGACGTACTATATTGTATATATATACTACAGCGCCATCAGACAAGAACAACATCTTGAAAGAAAGGCGACAATATAAATCATTCAAGGATATATCATCAACGTCTATCGAAACTGGTCTTTAAGGACTCACACAACTAAATCAGCCAATCAGCAGTGGTTCATACGATTGTAACCCCTACCTACCTCGGTCCAGTTTAATACATTGCCTTTGAGTAATTTAGATAGGTAATTGTTGACATATTTTGCATTGAATGAGTCTACAGATATTGAACATTAGAAAAAATGTATAGTTTTGGTAGATTTTAAAATGTGATGGCGGATTGATATGGGGTCAAATATCAGGGGTTGTTCCCGTCCCACTTCATCGGGTTTGCTTGTAAACTACCGGTTGTCAAAAACAGACGCCTGTAGCACTCTTATATGCCACTAAACTCACCAAAATTTTCCTCTTAAAGCCTTTTCAAGGTATGTATCTGTGAATCTAGACAGTTCTCACTAGTGTTGAACTTCAAATATTAACGCTATTAGCTCAAAAATATAGTAAATAATTTAGTTGTGCGAGTCCTCCAACCAGGTGTTCCGGAATTAGTATTTCCGGTGTTATTTTTGCACCTTTTGAATTGTCTTGTAAAGTAAGGAAATATGTCACGGTTTTTTTTCCTTTTCCTTTTTTAAAATTTCCATTCCAAGGCATAATTAGCAATACATATAACAAAAGTACATGTCAAGGTACGTCTTACATGTCAAGGTACGTCTTACATGTCAAGGTCGTCTTACATGTAAAGGTACGTTTTACATGTCAAGGTACGTCTAACATGTCAAGGTACGTCTAACATGTCAAGGTACGTCTTACATGTAAAGGTACGTTTTACATGTCAAGGTACGTCTAACATGTCAAGGTTCGTCTAACATGTCAAGGTACGTCTTACATGTTAAGGTACGTCTTACATGTCAAGGTACGTCTTACATGTCAAGGTACGTCTAACATGTCAAGGTACGTCTTACATGTCAAGGTACGTCTAAGATACAGTAGGTAACCAAGTATAAATTGTACATTTGATTCAGTCTGTTTACATTCATATCCATTTATATCGTTCTAATTCAGATCACTTTTCACAGTTACCAACGACTGAACAATGTTAATTTAAACTTTAATTTATGTACACACCGAAGTCAAAAGGTAAGGAAAAGCTATATGACTTGCTAGTATACTTTTACACTACTCCGATACAGTACCGACGGATTCAGTAAGTCGTTTAATTTTAAACTCAACTCAGAATGTCTCCACACAAAGGGACAATGTAATCCGACTCTTGTTAAAATCTCAGGTAGAGCCAACACTCAGTGGTGTGAGATATTCATCTGTCTGTCGTAAAAGGCCTTTTAATGTATATCGTCTTACATATCATCTGTGGTAATTATGACCATTTCAATTAAAACAAATATATACATGTTTACAAAGAATAATACAACACGACAAGAACAGACTCATGATGAAGTGTTAGGGGGAACAAAACAATTATAATATCTAACCTATCTCTAAATTAACAGATAGTGCTCGCATTAAATTACATAGCCACTTACGTCGATAAAACTTTAAAATAAAGTTACCAGCCCCCAGGTCGGCGCCCGACACCTTGTATGTGATAAATATGATATTAATACGAGTCAGTGAGTGTGATGTACTTGTCGTTATGAAGGTGTTAATAGCCTTACAAAATGCCAACACATATTATTCAGTGGTTTGCATATTCAAGTAAATGGTAACCAAATTGGTGTAATTTAATTAAGTGCTATTATTAGCAAAGAAAATACTCAAATTTTATCTTTAATGTGATATGTGTTTGAGATATCGCTAATTGATGTAGAATGTGATTTGTTTAAAATTATATTCCCATTATATGAAAAAAATGTTTAAAAAGGCTGTCTCATAAGTCAGTGTTATCAATGGATCGATTAGTACATATTGTGATTATAGTGTTCTGTTTAGATTAGACATGTTTCCTTGTACATAAAAAAGGAAGAATGATGTAAAAATAATAACACGCACCAAATCGAAAAAGAAAAGAACAAAAGGAAGTGAGGAGACTTCGAACAAAAAAATAACAACATCAGGACTAGAAAAAAAATCAAAACAGAAGAAAGGCAACAAAGGGGACGAAGAAGATAATAAAACAGAAGGAAAGGCAACATGGGGAACGGAGAACATATCAAAACAGAAGGAAAGGCAACATGGGGAACGGAGAACATATCAAAACAGAAAGAAAGGCAACATGGGGAACGGAGAAGATAATAAAACAGAAAGAAAGGCAACATGGGGAACGGAGAACATATCAAAACAGAA
>NW_018406769.1:108534-130589 GCF_002113885.1 Mizuhopecten yessoensis | reverse complement strand
CCCCCCCCCAATAGTATCAATAACAATGTCCTGTTCTAGAACATTAAGTGACAATCACTATATGTGACGCCTGACACCTTGACTAGGTGAAGTTCATTGGTCAACATGCCGCAAAAACATCTTTTGCTTTTGCACTCAAAATAGAAGCTACAGACCGAATCATCTGTGCAAGTATCCTAACCTAAACAGAGTAACATATTATTTTGTAAGCGAGGAAAGAAAATTTAGTTATTTTCAATTTAAAGCCTTCAATTCAATCATATAGATGGTTAATCTATTTTTGTAACACGTAGGGGAACTATAAAAAACTTATTTTTCACGGACAAAACATTATATCTATATATGAATGTTAAAGGATTGGGTAGTCCCAGTATTTTCTCTGTGAATAGCTCTTGTTAATAGATCATAGAAATACAATAATGTCCGCTAGGAGTGGTACACACTTATTGTCTCCACTGAAATTTACTGAACTAGGGTAGTTTTGTTGTTACACATATAACAGTGAAACGTTTACCTAAATATGCACCTTTCTATTGGTATAACGCTCTTTGTATAAGCGTTACTCACTGTAACAATGATACACCGTCACGTATGTTACGTCCTGAAAACCATTGTTATATAAATTAACATATCGATAGGGTAACGTATGCACAGATTATTTTATTTTTCAAAGATAAGATATATATTTTGGGTCTTTATAAAAATTCAAACTAAAGTTGATTCTGAGACTAACGATGTCTTTACAGTGATCAATTGTGTCTATTCTGCTAGCAAAATCTATTGATGAAAAAATAGCACAGAACATATGGATACCAATTGATACTTAACAGAGAACGAAATACCATCTAGATATATAATTAAAGTCTGCTAATTAAAACAAGGACAAATGTCTAACAGGGTCAACACCAAAAAGTAAAAAGGGGAGTTGAAAAGACATCATTGACTTAAATAACAAAGCAGGAACGAAGTAAGAAGACTGGATGTTTCCTGAACCACATGTGGTGCGCATCATGATGTCTCCCGTGAGACCCAGGAAGACATTTAGGTCAGCAGCTATTAACACGTCTATAATAAATGAAATCTTTTTCGAATTTTAATTTCATAATATTCATGTGTTTGTTTAAACTCCGTTCATTTTGTAATAATTGTAGTGCAACTATGTTGTTGTTTTATTTATGGCAGGTATTTAAAAAATCCTCAAGGTTTAAATAAACAATTATGAAATCTACCTCATTCGGCTAGAGAAAACAAGTAAGGCTTTAAGTGACATAAGATAAATGCAGTGCTATTATTCTGTAGTATTATATATTTACATGTTGTATACACAATCTGTACTCACTTTGCTCTGTAATTGAAATGTATCAAAATGTTGACCTCTTGTAACACACCTCGTGTGTCATGAGTGTGAAATAAAAACTGAACTGAAACTGCTAAATCAAGAACTGATAGAGACTGATTTACCTTTAACGTTTGGTGATAGTTCGTTAGAATGACTTAATACACTATATCGTTTAATGTTGACACTACCCTAATATTGCCAGGGTAAGTAACGTCTATGTATTTTACTGATGAGATAGAAGGTAATATCGTGATGAGGACGAGACCGTCAGTTACTGGATGTGATGAGATAGAAGGTAATATCGTGATGAGGACGAGACCGTCAGTTACTGGACGTGATGAGATAGATGGTAATATCGTGATGAGGACGAGACCGTCAGTTACTGGACGTGATGAGATAGATGGTAATATCGTGATGAGGACGAGACCGTCAGTTACTGGACGTGATGAAATAGGAGGTAATATCGTGATAAGGACGAGACCGTGAGTTACTGGACGTGATGAAATAGAAGGTAATATCGTGATGAGGACGAGACCGTGAGTTACTGGACGTGATGAGATAAAAGGTAATATCGTGATGAGGACGAGACCGTGAGTTACTGGACGTGATGAGATAAAAGGTAATATCGTGATGAGGACGAGACAGTGAGTTACTGGACGTGATGAAATAGAAGGTAATATCGTGATGAGGACGAGACCTTTAGTTACTGGACGTGATGCGATAGAAGGTAATATCGTCATGAGGACGAGACCGTCAGTTAATGGACGTGATGAGATAAAAGGTAATATCTTGATGAGGACGAGACAGTGAGCTACTGGACGTGATGCAATAGAAGGTAATATCGTCATGAGGACGAGACCGTCAGTTAATGGACGTGATGAGATAGAAGGTAATATCGTGATGAGGACGAGACCGTCAGTTACTTCACGTGTTGTGATGTACGATGATACCATTCATTATGTTAGGCTTTACTATAGAAATCAATACACTGGCCTACTTCTTATTTCCGTTTTTCTTGTAATTACTAGGCCGTATCTAAAATTAGATCATGCCAAGATGGAGATTACGAATATGTCTGGAAAATGTAGTACATGGGGATCAAAGAGGTCGACTTTAGATACAGAACTTTCATTATCTCGGCACCAACTAACGGACTGGATGTCACTTGACAATTTAACGTACGCTCAAGTATGTGTCAAAACTCATTTGAATTCATCCAACCTCATGAAACAGTTATACCGCCCTCCCTTTGTAGATGGAGTGCTCGATTTGTTGTCCGTACAAATACATGCCATAGTTGTCAGTGATTCGTGTTTTTTCTATTAAAACTATAATAAACGATGTTCGAATAGTAATTAAAATGTTGTTCATGATAAGCTGGAGAATAAATTGACAATATAAATCATGATACTAAATAGATCATGAATTGTTACCACAATGAGGACCGGATGATTCATTGTTTTAACATACCCACTTTTTATGACCTTGGCAGAAGACGTTGGAGCCAGAGATGGGACAGAAACACTCGTCCTTCTGTGTGACACCGGTCTCACTTCTGATGTTTTTTGTGTGGTTTGCGATATATTTCATTCTGTTTCTTGTGGCTCTTTCTTTGATTCCCCGTTTGCTCTAGTCGTATCGAATCTCCATTAGGGTTGTCTTAATAATAATAATAATAATAATATACAGCATTTATATAGCGCCCTATATAATTTGTAAAATTACTCTAAGGCGCTTTACAACAGATGGATAATAGTAATGGTTATAATTGTGAAAACAAACAACAATCACAATCACTTTCATACATTTAACAAGCAATGTGCACATTGTGCAATTGAAAAAATAAAAGGGTGGTATTTACATGACGTCTTTGCAAAGATTCTAANTTCCACAACGTAGCCGAAACCCTCCCAAAGCATCTGTTTCCGTAGGTCACAGTACGAGATTTTGGGACACACAACAAAGATTCTGACTTCGACCGCAGTGATCTTGACGGCTGATACAGGGTAACAGATTCCTGTAGGTACTGCGGAGTTGTTCCATTCAGTGCCTTGTATGTGTATACCAGAATTTTGTACTGCGACCTGTATCGTACAGGTAACCAGTGCAACGAATAAAGCGCAGGTGTGATGTGCTCTCTCTTTCGAGTACGCGTAACTAGCCGTGCTGCAGTGTATATCTAGTTTATTTATTTTTTATTCAACAGCCAATAAAGTGAATTGTTTGTTCGAGCTTTCCTAATAAACAGTTTACTATCCCTTGTTTAAGGCCTCCCGTTAGATATAAGAATAACAAATCTAAATATAATTTGTAAAATCATCCACATCAATAAAATGAAAAGCTTAATGGAAGGATTTCCATGGTTCGGCTTTGATAAAATTAAAAATAACCCAACAACAGTTATTGCAACCGCATGCTTTATATTAATTATGCTAGTTACATTTGAGAATTGGCATAAAATTAAGTGGGTGGAAATGTGACGTCCGACTGTCCTTTGTGTCTGTCATCTTTATAGACATGTACGTTTTTGTTACAGAATGCTAAGGTGGCAATAACAATAGACACTGAAGGAGTTCAACCTGCATTCACGCATACTATATATAATATCGCATGTATATGACTTATATTGAACCCTCATGACTTATATTGAACCCTCGTGCTTTATATTGAACCCTCGTGCTTTATATAAAGTTCCCGCTGGGGACGCTGGTAAAGAAGGATATACCACGTCAAGCTGTGCTAGGGACGGATGTACCCAGACCTTTCTATTAGTATCCATTATGTTCTTTTTATTTTCAACTGGATGTTTATTTGTTGTATGTCTTGGTCTGTTGGTCAGAGGTCTGGAATTGTCCTAATGTAGAATAGTGTGTCTACACGAACAATTGGTCTGTTCTGGCCTCCAGTCCGTGTCAGACGATCAGACTGATATTATGACATTCCTCTTTTCACGATGGCAGTAATTTATCGATATATTGTCCAAACTACATCTTTCAATGTCGCAGTGATATGTTAAAAACGCTACAAATATGATGTGTATGTACTGTTATAATATCATAAGGATAGGGCTTGTGTAGTCTTTGCCTGTTGCCCTATTATTCCGATTGTACAATGAAATATTCTTAAATGAAAAGTAGTTAGAAACCTTGTGCTGGAGACGAATGTTCCCTCAGATCCCGTGCTGGAGGCGGTCGTTCCCTCAGAGCTCGTGTTGGAAGTGGTTGTTCCCTCAGACATCATGCTGATGACAAATGTACCCTCAGATCTCGTGCTGGAGGCGGTTGTTCCCTCAGAGCTCGTGCTTGGGAAGGATTACCCCCCCCCCCCCCCCCCCCCCCCCCCGGACCTCGTGCTCGAGACGGATGTTCCTACTAAATCTCTTGTTAAGACGTTTTGCTTGAGCCTTATCTTCCCCGACCTCTTTCTAGAGACGGATGTACCACGTGACCCTTGTACCACATGACATCGTACTGGGGGCGGTCGGAACATCAGACATCGTGCTGGAGAGGCGGTTGAACCATCAGACATCGTGCTGGAGAGGCGATTGAACCATCAGACATCGTGCTGGAGAGGCGGTTGAACCATCAAACATCGTGCTGGAGAGGCGATTGAACCACCAGACATCATGCTGGGGGCGGTCGGAACATCAGACATCTTGCTGGGGGCGGTCGGAACATCAGACATCGTGCTGGAGAGGCGGTTGAACCATCAGACATCGTACTGGGGGCGGTCGGAACATCAGACATCGTGCTGGATAGGCGGTTGAACCATCAGACATCGTACTGGAGAGGCGGTTGAACCATCAGACATAGCGCTGGATATGGTTACATCACTCCCCAGTATGGTTTCTGCTGGTAAAACTCTCTGTAGTAATTGACTGTTGTTTTATACAGCAATTAATCATACGAGTCTTTTGTTCACGTTCACTTGATCGATATGGAAACAACAATATGACAAGCGTTGACTAAAACACGATTCTACAGTTGCGTGTTAAAGTTCCGAGGATCTCATCTCTAGATGTGTATTCCTTCACAGCGGAAAAATCTCATTCGAATCATGTTGTTGTTGGTAAGTGATACATTGTATTTAAATATTTTTCCTTTTTTGGCTAATTAACAAAATTTCTTATTTAAAACATTCAGTGTATAAATTCGATGCTCTGGAAAGGATCTGGAACCGAAAATAGTGACAGAATACCGTAGCTACATTCTTCAGTCCTAGTTACTACCGATGTTAGGGTAGAGGACGAATCGGAACTGAGACGCATTGCTAACCACACGAAACAATTGTTTCTAAACCACTAATACTAATGGCCTTCATATCACCGACATCTGGAGTCTGCTTCAAGCTTAGCTCAAATATATTTGCCCGTAGATTTAATATAGAGTCTGATGCTCAACTTTAATCCATAATAAGCTTAAAATATAAACTTCAGCTCAAACTGAACCGCGTGTAAACTTAAAATAAAGATACAAGCTCAAGCTCACTATCTTCCAGAGTTAATAGAGAGGCTTTAGGTCAAACTTTATTTCACGTAGACTGAACATGGAGATTGAACTAAGGTCATAGTCAATCTCTCGTTAACATAACATAGAAACGTAGGCTCTTATTTTATCCATCGTAAGCTTAAATAGAGACTTAAACTTAGTATACCGTAGAGTTAATACAGATACCAAGCTCAAACTAAATTTTCCGTAGACTCCCGTAGTTTTGAAAAAGTGTTAGCTTTTGACGGTTTTGGTTTCGATGGCAAGATTTGTACGATGTAAAATAATAATGTCTTTTGTGTCTCAAAAGTCAATTAACTTTGGCTGTATATTGTTTTAGTTACCATGTACATTTTACTCGTTTTATACGTAGATCAATCATGTGACACTTAAATTAATTATTATTAGAATATAAATTAGTATGTTATCATTTATTAAAATCAGACTCCCATCTATTTGTAACCGACAGTAACGGAATCTTAACCAGAAGTCTGAATTAAAACAAACCTTTTAATGTGTATACAAATGCTTTGTTTATTTTTCTAAAATGTTCGAGTAAGTGTTACGATAGCAAACAACTTAGGAAATAGAATCCATATATCTTATTTATTGTATAACATATGAAATTTAATAACGATGGAATAAAGGCACATTTCACAGAGAAAATACTAATGCTTTGTGTTTTGTGGAAGCGTTAAACTCGAATGCAACTATTTTCGTAACAATTAACGATAACTCCGTGTTCATCACAGCACCATCGTTACATTAAATTGAGTACTAATACCTTCATGCAATGATTTCCATTTATCTAAGATAAATTTGTGGCCTGCCTAAAGTTACAACATACCGATAGATATATAATATGATTTGTGTTACAAAATCCTATCATTGAATTTTCAGAGTGGTTTTTGCGAAGTTTTTCCAACAGAAAAGAAGCGTGTTTTCATGAAGTTTGCTTGGCTCATAGATCCTGGTGATTTTGTAGTTAACTTGGTCACGTGTTATTGAACACTTTCTGGTTGATGTATAATTGTGAAACGTGTAAGATCGGCGCAGCATTTATAAGTGGACAGATGAACTAAACGTGACACGAGCACGGCCATGCAAGGTTAATTGATGGCGCAAACAACTGTCACGTTTTCGAAACCCAAAGGACAAATTGTTGGGAGTGAGAAGAGGAAAGATGGAATCTTTAATTCAAATCTGTCAAACCCAAGGACTTGCTCAGCGTTTATGCGTGTGTTACTGAGGTTGTTGTTTATCCATTTGTTATTTTTATACAAAGAATCTATAAAATCTGAGAATGAAAGAATAGGATTTCGTTCACGGAAGTGACTTTCCGCTACAGTTTTCCCTGTGTATCAACTCCCAGAACATTCATTTAAAGGCAGAGGTGTGGGTTAAAACTAAAATGATAATTAACTTGTTGATAAACCCCTCCTATCAATTTGATCGGATGCTGTCCTGCGCTATGTAACTCGGCCGTATAAGGATTTGCGCCATTTGATTTCGTGCTCGTGCTAATCCATTATGAGCATTCATCCGCGATTTGAACGCATTGTAATGGATGCTTGAATTTCACAAGTGGCCAGCTTTACGATTACTCAAAATAGTATCTAATCGAACAATACCAAAATATTGGAAGCATTATATAAAAAAAAACTAATAACAATGAGCTCATCACAAAGCCAAGTGACTTTTAAATATCAATTAGCAAACCTATCACCTTAAACGAATACGTACGCCGCGTGGCTCGGTGCTTTTAAAACATCGACTACTTGACATTGTCATACAAATGAGGTACAAAGAGGTTTGATAATTGTATGTCATTCATGTTTGATAGAAGAAATATATCACAAAATATTTATTCGTATACATTTTGAACGATGTACATCGATCTGATTGGTCATTTCGCGAATAAAACCCCGGCAAATACATAATTTGAATCGAAACATCTTCACACCGATAACTGAATGTTCTAAAGAGAAATCATATTGGTATCGCCACGCTTCATCATCAGCAGTAAAAAAGAAAAAAATATATATCAACGCATGAGTACTAAATATACCATAAAGTCTATACCACCAGAGTGTGAATAGACAAGGGCAAAATATACCACAACGTCTATACCACCATAGCGTGAATAGACAAGGGCAATATACCACAACGTCTATAGCACCAGAGCGTGAATAGACAAGCGCAAAATATACCACAACGTCACACATAGACAAAATATACCACAACGTCAATCCACCAGAGCGTGAATAGAGAAGGACAAAATATACCACAACGTCTATTCCATCAGAGCGTGAATAGACTAGGGCAAAATATACCACAACGTCACACATAGACAAAATATACCACAGTGTCTCACATAGACGAATTATACCACAGCGTCACACATAGACGAAATATACCACAGCGTCACACATAGACAAGATGTACGACAGCGTCACACATAGACAAAATATACCACAACGTCACACATAGACAAAATATACCACAGCGTCACACATAGACAAGATGTACGACAGCGTCACACATAGACAAAATATACCACAGCGTCACACATAGACGAAATATACCACAGCGTCACACATAGACAAAATATACCACAACGTCTATACCTTCAGAGCGTGAATAGACAAGTGCAAAATATACCGCAACGTCCATACCACCAGAGCGTGAATAGAGAAGGACAAAATATACCACAACGTCACACATAGACAAGGGCAAAATATCCCACAACGTCTATACCTCCAGAGCGTGAATAGACAAGAGCAAAATATACCACAACGTCACACATAGACAAAATATACCACAGTGTCTCACATAGACGAATTATACCACAGCGTCACACATAGACAAAATATACCACAACGTCACACATAGACAAAATGTACTACAGCGTCACACATAGACAAAATATACCACAACGTCACACATAGACAAGGGCAAAATATCCCACAACGTCTATACCTCCAGAGCGTGAATAGACAAGAGCAAAATATACCACAACGTCACACATAGACAAAATGTACCACAGCATCTCTATACCATCAGAGCGTGAATAGACTAGGGCAAAATATACCACAACGCCTATACCCTCAGAGCGTGAACAGACAAGGGCAAAATATACCACAAAGTCTATACCACAAGAGCGTGAATAGACAAGGACAAAATATACCACAACGTCAATCCACCATAGCGTGAATAGACAAGGGCACAATATACCACAACGTCTATACCACCATAGCGTGAATAGACAGGGGCAAAATATACCACAAAGTCTATACCACAAGAGCGTGAATAGACAAGTGCAAAATATACCACAAAGTCTATACCACCAGAGCGTAAATAGACAAGGACAAAATATACCACAACGTCAATACCACCAGAGCGTGAATAGAGAAGGACAAAATATACCACAACGTCAATCCACCAGAGCGTGAATAGAGAAGGACAAAATATACCACAACGTCACACATAGACAAAATATACTACAGCGTCACACATAGACAAGATGTACGACAGCGTCACACATAGACAAGATGTACGACAGCGTCACACATAGACAAAATATACCACAACGTCAACACATGTTTACAAGATATATAAAAGCGAAAATACACACACAGGTCAAAAGTATCATAGCAAAAACAAATCAAGGATAAGATATCCATATATCATCTATACGAAGACACATTTGACCTTACCACAGCATCACCATTGAATAGCAAAAACCAAAGCGTTACCACACAAGGACAAAATACGCCACAGTGTCACACATGGGCAAAATATACCACAACGCCTATACCATCAGAGCGTGAATGGACAAGGGCAAAATATACCGCAACGTCTATACCACCAGAGCGTAAATAGACAAGGGCAAAATACACCACACCGTCTATACCATCAGAGCGTGAATAGACAAGGGCAAAATATACCGCAACGTCCATACCACCAGAGCGTGAATAGACAAGGGCAAAATATACCACAACGTCAACACATGTTTACAAGATATATAAAAGCGAAAATACACACACAGGTCAAAAGTATCATAGCAAAAACAAAACAAGGACAAGGCATCCATATATCATCTAAACGAAGAAACAGTTACCTTACCACAGCACCTTATCACAGCACCTTATCACAGCATCACACATAGACAAAATGTACCACAGCATCACCATTGCATAGCAAAAACCAAAGCGTTACCACACAAGGGCAAAATACGCCACAGTGTCACACCTAGACAAAATATACCACAGCGTCACACATAGACAAAATATACCACAGCGTCACACAAGGGCAAAATGCGCCACAGTGTCACACATAGACAAAATATACCACAACGTCACACATAGACAAAATATACCACAGCGTCACACATAGACAAAATATACTACAGCGTCACACATAGACAAAATATACCACAGCGTCACACATAGACGAAATATACCACAGCGTCACACAAGGGCAAAATACGCCACAGTNATACTACAGCGTCACACATAGACAAAATGTACTACAGCGTCACACATAGACAAAATATACTACAGCGTCATACATAGACAAAATATACTACAGCGTCACACATAGACAAAATGTACTACAGCGTCACACATAGACAAAATATACCACAGTGTCACACATAGACAAAATGTACTACAGCGTCACTACACAAAGAAACGATATACGAATATTGGGTGGGCGGAACATTTTACAAATAAACATAGGTGTAAATAACAACCACTCGCCCCTTTTGCTATATTCCTCACCCCCATACTTTTGTTGTTGAACTGTTAAAGAAAAAGGATACAATTGTTGTAAAAAAAAAGATTTAGGATATTTTGTTCGCAATCTGATCTTCATGAGAAACGAAAGTGGGATAGGCTGTAAACATTTTAAAAAGCACACAACAATCGCAGTCCCAAAGATGTTAGTCAGTTCTGTACCATACTGAATTCTTTCAGTGGACAGTTAGTGTGAAAATTGGCTCTTGATATTTCGTTTGCAATCAGAAATATCGAGAAACCAAAGTGGGATGGGATGTGGACATTTTACAAAATGAACGTTAATGTAAACAAATAACTCTCGCCCCTGTCCTACTACTAATCCCGCCCCATACCGTTAGTCAGTTGTGGACAATACTGAATCATTTGTCCGTAAGTCACCGCGGGTTATCGCTGTGTGAATCACTTTTTGTGACTCAGTGTTTATGTCACCTCGGTAATACTAACGTAACAACAAGTACGATTACATAATCACTTTAATATAATGGAATGACAAATCTCTTTTATCAAAATCGACAATACTAGTTCAATTAAAAAACAACACACGCAACACAACAAACAAGCGGTTGTGTTATATCCGCATGACGATTACAAGGATTTTCTTTTTTTTTTTACTTAAAAGAAAATGTCTACTATCTAGTTTAAACTTTCTTTTATTCAAGTATTTCAATTATATACATATATATGCAATAGATTCTAAATTGCATTCAATTAGTGTGAAAATTGGCTCTAAATTTTAATGTTTAATGTTTAAATTCTAAAAGAAAGTGAGCAGTGTTTTCAACTTGACCGCATACACATAGCAGAGATTGAACAATATATGTATATATATATATATAACATTTTGTAACAAAACACAAAATAGGAAACAGAAACAAGTGTCTTAGACACTTATGTAAATCTATCACCTTATCATAATCTGCAAAATATATTCAGGATTGACAGCATATTGTTTCAAAAGAAAAATACATACAATAATACAATCAGTGACAAAAGTTTAAACAAGGAGAAAGAAAAGGAGATAATTAATGGTGAAGGGTTATGGTTGTTAATGGGTTTCACTAGTTCTTACATACGTACAATTCGGCTTTAAGCACATACATATTTAGGAAATATTAAATCAATAGGAAAACCTGTTTGTTTTTAATATATAATCTTGGACAGCTAGGAAGGTAACCTTATTTTCTTGTAATGGCAATGTCTCGTTCCCAAACAGTAGAATATCTGTGGTAATATTATAAGGCAAAACTTATAAATACTGTCTTCTTATGTCATCATATCTGGTAAATTCTAAAAGAAAGTGAGCAGTGCTTTCAACTTGACCGCATACACATAGCGGAGATTGAACAATATTTTTACTAAATAAATGACTGTTTAAGGACCTGCATTCCATTCGTAGACTAGCATGGTATATTGACCCTTACGGGTTCCAAAAGTGTAGCAGATTGGTACTTTTCTTCTTAACTGTTTATCAAGGTATGATTTTAAAGCAGAAACAGACGAATTTGATCTAACATCAGATGGTAGTTTATTCCATTGATCTATAGTAGATGGTAAAAACGATTGTTTATAAAAAGCAGTTTTGCACAATATTGGAGTGACACATGTATGGTCCGAGTTCCTTGTATCATATCTATGTTCATCCGAAACTGTGTGAGGAATAAGATTATACAAATATTGATGCGTATATTGGTAAAACATTTTATGAAATTGAAGAATTTTTCGATTTTGTCTACGATCAAATAATCTCGCCCAACTTGCTTCATTGAACAATTTGTCAATACTTGTTAGCTTTGTTGCGCCAGTTACTATCCGAGCAGCTTCAACATTAAGGTTTTCAAGGNAGTACACACCAAGGTGCTTGTGAGAGGATACATTATTTATTGGAAAGTTGTTCATATGTAGAGGGGGGTGGTAAATGGGATTTCGTTTCCTGCTTATTATCATAGTTTCAGTTTTTTGGGGATTGAAGTCTACAAGCCACTGTCGGGACCACACATGAATTCTATTAATATCTGATTCTAATGTAGCATGTGCCGTAACGGGATTGTCTACTTCTATGTAAAGGGACGTATCATCGGCAAATAGCTTAATTGTGGAATTGATTTCATAAACAATGTCATTAATATATACAAGAAATAAAAGAGGACCGAGGATCGAGCCCTGAGGTACCCCAGCTATGATAGATGCCCAGTCCGACTTACAATTATTTAAAATCACCCTTTGTTTCCTGTTATTGAGATAATCTTTGAACCATTTTAGTAAACTACCAGATATGCCAAATTTGGAAAGTTTGAAGAGGAGACCTCGATGCCAGACTCGGTCGAAGGCTTTGCTTACGTCACAGAAAACAACTCGAATTTCTTTGCCTGAATCTAAGGCTTTACCGAAATCATCGGCTATGCTAACGAGTTGGTTTATGGTTGAATCTCCGGGTGTAAAGCCTGATTGACAGTTGGTAATTAGACTATTATCACAAAAGAAATTATGTAAATATTTGAAAACACAGCGTTCAAAGACCTTTCCAATGACACTCAGTAAAGATATTGGACGATAATGTTTTACATCATCACGATTTTCTTTCTTAGTGACTGGAATTACGTTCGCCTCCTTCCATAGCGATGGCATTTTTGACAAAGAAAGCGATTTATTAAACAAGAAGGCAAGAGGAACACAAAGCTGACGTCTACTATCCAAAAGCGTAATATGTGTATTTGTTTAATGCTGTTGATTATTTTCCAATAAACCCTATTTCTGAGCAACAATAGCTCTATCGTAAATACATGTAGAACGGTGGCGTATATATGTAATAGCTGTGTAGTCTTAATTGATTCCTGTAAGTAAGTTGCATTCCTGCTCACAAGTTCGGCATTTAATGTAAAGCTTTGGATATTTCACTGATTATTTTGTCTTTGGTAGTTTTAAATATAAATAGAATCCATAATGGTGTAAACAGACAATGTTAAATTTCCTATAAGTGTTGAATAAGGTAGAAACTGCATTTTAAGACACGACAAAATAAGGAAAATATATCAAGATCACCAGCATAGACCGGAAGCGGAAGTTGTTGAAAATGAAGTGTTTTCATCCCCACATGTGACACCCGTCACATGACAGTCATAACGACAACTGGTAAATATCTGAGGACTAATTATGTTACCAGTGATCTAGGTCACCATGCTAAATCGTGTTATCAGAAATCAGCGTACAGCTTACAGCGTAGATCAAAATCTTTCATGTAGAAAATCCTTTCAAAGTAATTCATAACAAGCACTTGTTAGTTTCAAATTCTTTTGTTCTAATTTACACTCCTTTGCATGACCGTGCCATTACTGAGCCAGATGAGATATGTTTATTTTTGTTCATTCTTACAAAACAACTACCTACCCACTAAAAACGTATGCAACTATACTTACTAAACAATTATATTACCTGGTTTATTATTGTATTATTTGCTGAACAATCTAATTTCCCAGTAAACAAGGATATTACCTGCAAAATATTAAAACAATACATCCTTTGTGAAAACAACAGTAACACTACCAACATGGACAATGTAAATATAGACCAGGAAGCTCACCTGTAAGGAATCATTGATCGAGTTAATGTTTTACAAACGCAGAGAAAAAAGGCGAATGTTTATGACACAGGATTTGATAACGTTCTATGTCAGAACAACTTCAGCTGTTGGTGAGGACGCAGAAAACAAACAAGCTTTTATTCATTTAAAACTTTCTTTGACTTATCAATTTCTCTCTGCTTGCCTTTTCTGACCTGTTCGTTTAACTTGCCTAGCCTTATTATTTTGGTTTAAATCTTGCATATTTCTATTTCTTCGACCTTGTCTATTTCCTTGATCTTGTTTATTTCTTTGACCTTGCCTAATTTTTCGACCTTGTCAATTTCTTTGACCTGGCCTAATTATTCGACCTTGAAACTTTCTTCGACCTTGCCTATTATTTGCACCTTGCTTATCTGTTTGACCCCGACTATTTCTTTGCACCTTGGCTATCTATTTGACCCCGACTATTTCTTTACACCTTGCCTATCTATTTGACCCATCTATTTCTTTGCACCTTGCTATCTCTTTGACCCCGACTATTCCTTTGCACCTTGCCTATCTGTTTGACACCGACTATTCCTTTGCACATTGCCTATCTGTTTGACCCCGATTATTTCTTTACACCTTGCCTATCTGTTTGACCCCGACTATTTCTTTACACCTTGCCTATCTGTTTGACCCCAACTATTCCTTTGCACCTTGCCTATCTGTTTGACCCCGACTATTTCTTTACACCGTGCCTATCTGTTTGACCCATCTATTTCTTTACACCTTGCTATCTGTTTCTTTGCACCTTGCCTATCTGTTTGACCCCGACTATTTCTTTGCACCTTGCCTATCTGTTTGACCCCGACTAGTCCTTTGCACCTTGCCTATCTGTTTGACCCTGACTATTTCTTTGCACCTTGCCTATCTATTTGACCCCGATTATTTCTTTGCACATTGCCTATCTGTTTGACCCCGACTTTACACCTTGCCTATCTATTTGACCCATCTATTTCTTTGTACCTTGCTATCTGTTTGACCCCGAATATTCTTTTGCACCTTACCCATCTGTTTGACCCCGACTTTTCCTTTTCACCTTGCCTATCTGTTTGACCCCGACTTTACACCTTGCCTATCTGTTTGACCCCGACTTTACACCTTGCCTTTTCTTCGACGTTGACTCGTTGCCTTATCTATTGCTTTGACATTGTCTTCGTTTTTTGCCCTGACTATTTCTTTGCGCCTTAACTGTTTCCTTTGAAGTCGACAATTTTCTTTCCTTTATTTCCTTATTTACATGTCCCAGGTAAGTTGTATTATAATGACAAACCCAACAGACGAAACAGACAAATATTGATGAAATAAAGATACATTCTTAACAGTTTCAGGGCCGATCAGGATATGTATGTCTGTTTTAAGAGGATATGGTAATACCTGTTCGGCAATACCAAGAAACGAAATATGAACGGACGCTACAGCCGGTACACGCTGAATCAGGTAATGAAGGCAGCTGTTTCACGTTGGAAAAAGTATGTCATCGATTTTATGTGCGTATAAATAAATCTAGCACACCTACATGTCAGTGTCATACAATACACGTGTTTACAACCGTACGGCAGATTGCGCGCATTACATAATTATTCTATTACAGTACTGAAAGGTTATTACTTGTTCGTTGTTTCAAATGAATATTCATAGAAAACAGATAAAGAATGATTATTCCAACAGGTTGTCTTTCGATACTAAGTCAATTTCTTTCTGCAATTTGCATTTAGGTCAATATTCAATGGCACACATATATATACCGATATCGTTATACACAAACTTAATAAAAAGTAACATTTTAGGTTTATTATGAGCGTTCGGTTGCTATGATGTTCTAGCTTCGATGTATCGGTAACAAAAAAATTGGATCGCAAATCATGCTGTAACATTTTTACTATAAAAGACGTTCAGTTCGAGGAAAATCGTAACTTTTCATTGCGTATGTTTATGCAGACAAATCGACATAACCAGAATACAGATCAATGTTACCAATGACTATTTACGTTTTCCAGCTCAGCTCGTTGCATTATGGCGGCCGCATGACGTCACAAAGAGAGGGTCATTGCGGCCATTTGTTTGTTTACAAGCTGGAGAGCATATCAATGATTTTTGAGAATATTGACAAGGCACGACATTTTCAAAACACTATCAAAACATCCCCATCTCAAAACAAATAAACAACGCTCGAATAAGCAGATTAAATGAGATTCAGAAATCGAATCACCAAAACATAAGGAAACATTATATTTGACTCGAGAGTAGAGTGTGCTGCGTGTGCTCTACATAGGCTGCACGCGCCTTATGTAATACGCCGTTATGCAAGCCGCTTACTGATAAAGAGGAATTATCTTTTATTTCATTCATTTGCGGTATAAAGACACAGTTTGTTTGAGTAATATATTAGCTGGGATGACATACGCAGCCGTTATTCTGAATGATGATAAGAGGATTGTGTGCAAATACATCATCAGCTGGAATAGAAATTAGCTAGATTTATCTGCAACATGATGACCTTGGGTTTCGTGACAATATTTTTCATAATACAGCGAGTCGACCTAGCTTGTATTTATAATCCAGCTTAATTGCTTTTCAAAGTATCAAAATAAACTGTTTTACTATTATTTTTGATGAAAATGATCAATGGAAGTAAAAAAATTAAGAATCGATCTAGACTAAATCATAAGTTAGCTTTATTGCATTTCAGAATATCCAAATAAACTGTTTTGTCTTTTCAAAATATGCTTGACATTTTTTTTCTTGGAGAAAACGATAAACAAGTATTTGATCTTTGTTTAAATCAGTCATAAACATACGCATATCTTCATTTCAAAATAACTTTTCTACAATTAAGACAACAAAAATGACAAATTAATGTTTTTGCAAATGTGTCAATTTTGTATAATGTGGTTTTGATGTAATCGAATTTCCAAATATGACCTTTCGCGAAGCTCCTCGTCAGTGAGTACACATTGTCCAGTCGGTAAGAGCGACCTCAGTACAGCCTGCTCTCTCCAGTTACTACCGAGCTGTTTGCCTGGCTTCTCCCTCCGTTGTTATAACGCTGACTGGTATCACTAAGTACAGAACATTGAACGACAAATTCGGGAAAAAGGCAATACCAAATGGATTCAGTGTACGACGTGTTTTGTCTAAATTACAAAATATTGATCCTTCATCACCGACAAAAAGAAGCCTGTATGTCGCTCAGCGTCCGGCGCTCTGCGAGATTCTGTATGATATCACTGCTATTTCTCGGTTGAATAAGTGAATAATAAGTGCGATGACATAGCGCCGTATACTAGTCCGAGTTGCCGTGCGAGCGTCTCGTCTCAGACCGAGGCAGTGGTTGGTGGAAGAGAGCGTCGCGTCGCTCCTAGAACAACGATAAAGGTTATCTTCTAGATTACTATAGAATGGCTTTCTGATGCCGCTATTGGGGATGCACAAATGGAACTAGTTTTACAACGCTATCTATCAGAGCGAATGATTGACATTAAACGATTTGGTAGGAACTCATAGTCTGTACTGTATAATAGGAATAGGATCTGGTATGATACACTCCTTTGATGGATTATAGAAGTAGAGGTTCAAACGTTATTATCAACATCGAAGACCAGACATTGACAGATCTGTAAGAATAAGTAAAAATCTTTAATCGACGATATACTACATAACAGAGCTATCGTCCCCCATACAAGATTTGTATGAGCGCTGTTTTCAACATTTACGTCAAATAGCACGCCAAGAATAAAGTTGTGTGAGTAAATACATGGTCCTTCTTTTTAAGGAGAGGCATTACCAACAACAGTGGGATTGCCTCTACCAGGCTGTCCACAACCGACACTTTTAGTACAAATCGATGACGATTATTGGTCTGAAGTAATTAACAGACGGACATAAAACGAATCTAGACCATTGTTCTTTCTAAATAATCCAAAAGGTCGGTTTTAAAGAAATAACATTTTGCAAGGGATCATCAAACCAATAAGTAATTACTAAAGGAAAATATGATTAACTGTTTCAAGTTTGTCAAAAGAATTATGTTAAGACGTTAACGGACTAACTATCTAGTACCATAGATAATTTAGCAAATTATATAATTAAGGTAATTAAAACAAACTTCTTTCATTTAATCGTTCCTTAAGATCTTTGAGTGGAAGTTCCAAAAAGGCGACAAGTGTTCTTCCCCCGACAAATCATCAGTCTACTAGTTTATTCAATTATGTTCTTAATCCAAGACTGCTTTCATCAGTAACACACCATCTCCTTTCGTCACGTTTATATACATATGTACCATTCTAGTCAAAGACAAAAATAATTTAAGGCAAACTTCTCCTGTTCTCTTGTAAATATAGATTGTAGTTTATACCATTAGAGGTGTAAATATAGATTGTAGTTTATACCATTAGAGGTAAGTTTTTCTGAAAAGATCGTTCCTTTTTGTGTTATACCTTTCAAAGCATTGTCCTCCTGTAGGACTATTCAGATTGTGTTTATAACAGTTTCAGGCAAAGTTCTCCTCTGAAGAAAATTTTAGTTTATACCAATTTAGGCAAGTTGTTCTGTAAAGATCGTTAGCTTTTGATAATACCATTCAAGTCAAAGTTCTCCTTTAAAAACCTTTTGTTTTTCATTCTGTTCGAGGCAAAGTTTTCCAATAAAGATCGTTAAATGTTGATTATACCCTGGTATAAAGAACGTCCCTGCTGTACAACGTTAAGTAGTATTGATACAGCATCAGTCAATGTTCCCCTGTCGATCGTTAAGTCTGTTGGTCTCTTCTAGGTAGATTGGTAGATTCTGCTGATACTGTTCTAAACAATGTCCTCCTGCTGATTGTTCGACTTTGCTGATACCAATATAAATAATTCTTTTACAGATAGCTAGATCTTTGAAAGCAGAGTGAGGTTTAAGGTTTTATGACTGGCCTTTTCAACATACCCGTCGTTACTATTTATTATTAATAAAAGTCATTCTGACTCCACTTTATTTCTCATCGTAACCATCTAACACCACGCCACACGACACATAACGTTTATTATGAAAGGCTATATACAACACGCCTTTCCGGTTTATTCATAGATCCAGGATAAAAGTATGTTTTCCCAAAAGATATTTTTCTTATTGTTTTAAATTTATGTTTTGAATAATGTTGCTAATATACCTTAAAATGACATACAAGTAGTAAGACATTAATGGCTTCATATCAAATTCTTCTAATTATCACACAGTCAACATACACAATAGCCGTACTGGTGTGGAAGTATAGAACCAGCTGTGGTCTGGTTCATTGTCAGGAACACACATGTTGATGATTAAAGTATTTACTGTTGGTATCTCATTATGACTAAACAAGCGTCTTGTGTGCTAAAGCAAAGTTTGATGTTCATACATCAACTCAGTACTGTGCATGGTAGTGGGAAATAACACATGTACATAATCACAAGTCGTCAATGGTAGTGGGAAGTAACACATGTACATAATCACAAGTCGTCAATGCTCTGTGTTATCTACTTTGGGAAAAACATTTATCTGCTGCATTTATAAAATCGTTTCTCTGTGTTTTTTAAATATCAATAAAATAAACAAAAGACGAATACTTTACCATATATTCTGACATCCATTTTACTCATCTACTTGTTTGGCTATGTATAGTATAGTGTTACTGTTTATTGAGCCGTTATCCAATCAACGAAGTTCCAAACCATTATCAAATCATGATATTATCAAAGCTTTTCTTTACTTTTATAAAACATTGTTTTTTTTTTATCCTTTCGCCCTGTTGAATACTTTACTATTCAGCCAGTTTTTTTAACCAGATATTATTTTATCTATGCTGACTAAACGATCGTCATGGTGATCTCTGATTTCCAAATCTACCCGATTATGACATGAAAGAAGGGGTTGAATGCCGTTGGTATTTGTTATTTACTTATTTGTTTCTTCTATTTCATATCGACTTATTTGTTTTTGGTATCCTGTGGTTTATGTTGTTTTTAAGTGTTGACCCTGTCGTTTATGTCATTTTTAAGTGTTGATCCTGTGGTTTATGTTGTTTTTAAATGTTGACCCTGTGATTTATGTCATTTTAAGTGTAAACCCTGTGGTTTATGTTGTTTTTAAGTGTTGACACTGTGGTTTATATTGTTTTTAATTGTTGACTCTGTGGTTTATGTTGTATTTAAGTGTTGACCCTGTGGCTTATGTTGTTCTTAAGTGTTGACCCTGTGGATCTGTTGTTTTTAAGTGTTGACATTGTGGGTTATGTTGTGTTTAAGTGTTGGCCCTGTGGATCTGTTGTTTTTAAGTGTTGACTCTGTGGTTTATGTTATGTTTAAGTGTTGACCCTGTGGATCTGTTGTTTTTAAGTGTTGATCCTGTGGTTTATGTCATTTTTAAGTGTTGACTCTGTGGTTGATGTTGTGTTTAAGTGTTGACACTGTGGTTTATGTTGTTTTAAAGTGTTGACCCTGTGGTTTTGTGGGTTTTAAGGGTTGACCCTGGGGGTTATGTTGTTTTTAAGTGTTGACTCTGTGGTTGATGTTGTGTTTAAGTGTTGACTCTGTGGTTTATGTTGAGTTTAAGTGTTGACCATGTGGTTTATATTGTTTTTAATTGTTGACTCTGTGGTTTATGTTGTATTTAAGTGTTGACCCTGTGGCTTATGTTGTTCTTAAGTGTTGACCCTGTGGCTTATGTTGTTCTTAAGTGTTGACCCTGTGGCTTATGTTGTTCTTAAGTGTTGACCCTGTGGCTTATGTTGTTCTTAAGTGTTGACCCTGTGGCTTATGTTGTTCTTAAGTGTTGACCCTGTGGATCTGTTGTTTTTAAGTGTTGACTCTGTGGTTTCTGTTGTGTTTAAGTGTTGACCTTGTGGTTTATATTGTTTTTAAGTGTTGTCTCTGTGGTTTATGTTGTTTTAAAGTGTTGACCCTGTGGTTTTGTGGTTTTTAAGTGTTGACCCTGTGGCTTATGTTGTTCTTAAGTGTTGACCCTGTGGATCTGTTGTTTTTAAGTGTTGACCCTGTGCTTTATGTCATTTTTAAGTGTTAATCCTGTGGTTTATGTTGTTTTTTTTATGTTGTTTTTAAGTGTTGACACTGTGGTTTATATTGTTTTTAAGTGTTGACTCTGTGGTTTACGTTGTGTTTAAGTGTTGACCTTGTGGTTTATATTGTTTTTAATTGTTGACTCTGTGGTTTATGTTATGTTTAAGTGTTGACCCTGTGGCTTATGTTGTTCTTAAGTGTTGACCCTGTGGGTTATGTTGGTTTTAAGTGTTGACCCTGTGCTTTATGTTGTTTTTAAGTGTTGATCATGTGGTTAATGTTGTTTTTAAGTGTTGATCATGTGGTTAATGTTGTTTTTAAGTGTTGTCCCTGTGGTTTATGCTGTTTTGAAGTGTTGACCCCGTGGTTTATGTTGTTTTTAAATGTTGACCCTGTGATTTAAGTCATTTTAAGTGTAAACCCTGTGGTTTATGTTGTTTTTAAGTGTTGACCCTGTGGTTTATATTGTTTTTAAGTGTTGACTCTGTGGTTTATGTTGTGTTTAAGTGTTGACCCTGTGGTTTATATTGTTTTTAAGTGTTGACCCTGTGGTTTATGTCATTTTTAAGTGTTGACCGTGTGGTTAATGTTGTTTTTAAGTGTTGACCCTGTGGTTAATGTTGTTTTTAAGTGTTGACCCTGTGGTTTATGTTGTTTTTAAGTGTTGATCCTGTGGTTTATGTTGTTTTTAAGTGTTGACCCTGTGCTTTATGTTGTTTTTAAGTGTTGATTCTGTGGTTTATGTTGTTTTTAAGTGTTGACCCTGTGGTTTATGTTGTTTTTAAGTGTTGA
>NW_018406769.1:28171-107047 GCF_002113885.1 Mizuhopecten yessoensis | reverse complement strand
CTGTGGTGTACTTTGTTTTGTGTGGTACCGATGTGGTGTAATTGTTCTTGTGTGGTACCGAAGTGGTGTAATTGTTCTTGTGTGGTAACACTGTGGTGTACTTTGTTTTGTGTGGTACCGATGTGGTGTAATTGTTCTTGTGTGGTAACGCTGAGGTGTAATTGTTCTTGTGTGTTAACGCTGTGGTGTACTTTGTTTTGTGTGGTAACGCTGTGGTGTACTTTGTTCTATTGTATTTACACCGTAGTTTTTTTCGTTCTTGTGTGTTTGTATAGCAATCATCTATACTCAAAACATGAAGTTAAAAATCAATCAGAAACACGTAGATAGTATTAGCGCTTTCAATATATATTCATATTATTTAATTGTTCTTAACATGAAACACCAACTGCGTAAACTATTTAAATGAACTGTATTTACTTAAAGAAGGGAATTTGGCGTCAGCCTCAGTTGATTGTTTTACAGGCTTTACCGTGTTCGTAAGTCAATCCGGTTAGTTGATGTAAGATTCGGATCAATGATATACAGCAGTAAACATATGAAGCTTACTGTTAACTGATAAAGAGCAAAGTGGCTTAGGAACTGTTACTTAATGCTATCTACACATTCAATTAAATCACTTTGTCATAGATTGCATGGAATTCCATTTAAAAGTGAATTTACAGTCTTAAAAGGATGTTATATGTACTTTTAAGCTTTAATACCACGGCGTGTACGTTCGAAGACCAATAATTTCGAACCCAGGAGTAATTCTGTCGACATCGCGCTGGCACACAGCTCATTTTTGATAAACATCGTTCTGTAAATGTGATATGTTTAACTTTGTTTTCATTATTTCAGATCACACGATACCATATGTTGATAGTTTAATGTATTTGTCCACTTTAGTTTGATGTAAAATATTAAATGCTTTATTTAGTTTGTTTGAAAAACATAACGATAGCAAATTGAAGCTATTATATAATCCACAGAGAAGTCAAATTAACTGTGCGCATGTTTACATAGACACAAACAATATAAACATGTTTTGATAATCTGATGATCATATAGACAAATTGACGTATACATGTATTGCCGTCAGCTTTAAACTAATATTTGAATATCTAGTTTGGTATCGTCTCTTGTTACTTACTAACATGAGATATATATTTTTATATATTTTATTACATTAATAACCCTCAAGTATTTTGTTTTGGACATGCATATTTTTACTTAAATATTGTGATTAGATATTGTATCGTTTAATTGCGTCATTTCGTTGCTACCTTCTTTTCCGTATCAACAAAACAGACATTAGTAGTGTAAATGTGTTTTATAATAAAACCTGTGCTGTATGATTATAACTCGTTTTGTAAACACGTTTCAGCTTTCCTACTTCGATAATAAATAAATGTTATTATCTTAACATGAGTCGTAGGTCACGGTCGATTTGACAACGATTGTTAACATGCCTTGTTTACAACCAAATCCTCAGCGCTAGAGCCTCCTATACGATACCGAGGGGAGGGACAACTGGCTATTCTTTACAGCCTGTCTGTGTAGCTACAGCACCACTGCATGCTGCCATATAGTATTGCATGCACAAATTGAAAACGACAATTTCCGGGCCGAAGTCCAAGGAAAAGTGATTACTCAAGGATGATGAACTATTGAAATGGTATTGCAGATCAATAACAACATATGACTGCTGTTAATAGGTAGCTCGTGGCACGGTAATGCATGCGCCGCGGTATCGCCGACTACAGTTGTAATCCCCATGAAAGTCGTGGCAATGTATGGTAATGTTTCATACCATGATGGTCTGTAATATGCTTTTTAAATATTTTGTTTAGGAATGGGGATAAGTAGAGAGTTAAATACAATGGTTCGTCTTCTTATTTAATTCCAACCGATATATCAGGGTATATCCCGGTGTAGCACCGTCTGACATGGATACAACAGACTACGAGCGTGCAGTATAAACATTAAACGGATTAAACACTGCCTAATTTTATCCGAATACGGCTTAACGTTTCTAAATATGTAATTCCGATTTTATCTTAATCGCTCTAATAAAATCTGCAACGTACGTATTAAAATTTGTTTTTAATTTCAGTTATCTTCGTAATGACATCAGATGGAGTTCACTACATACTCGTTAAGATACTGCGGAATGAGTCAGTCGCTAAATTACTGTGCAAATTAAAAGTAACCGAATTTTGAAATAAAAATATACTGGCTATGTGCTTGATAATCAGCACTCGTAATTGCCGACCTAAAACTAAATACGTAATAGTTCCTTCATTTAGCTGAACTCAATATCATAATAATATATAAAATAAAGCGCAAGGTTTAAGACGACATTGATATAATTGTAAATTAATAGTCCGTTCAAATACCATGCATTGTTCTTGATTTATTTAATCGAAGAATAATTCATACTTTGAATAACTTAATAGTCCTCAAATTTATGCTATATCTTCGCACACTAAATGAGATTGACATTTTATTTCAAATTGAAATCATTATGGCCTGTGTTGGTGATGTCGACGGTTTTGATCGATTCCCTACAGTTGGTAATTGTTAGCTATTGGTGGCATCGCATTGAGTAGCCGTGAGCAATGACGTCATTGTGATATTTCGACTCGACGCAGGTGGCCATTGTTTCTGGATTTCCTACACATTACTGTCAGCCTCCCAGCGTGTTTTGGAATTATATACTAATAATAACACATCTGTGACAGGACGACCTTAGCGGCAGAGTTAAGCTTTGTACACATTGGGTTTATAAAACAATGATTGTTTTCCTGAACTATTGACCTTCCCATTATCGATATAGTTTTCACGATAACTTGATGACGTCTGCTAAGAAGAAAGACGACATCTCCTTTCGTTTGTCTGGGATCACATATATAATAAACCATAAATAACCGATCACAATGTTAATGTTTAAGGTTGGGACACTTGGGTCCTTATTTTGAGCTTTGTGTTATAATTTAAAGTATCACGGTGTCCGGATATCATACTCACATCTTTAATTGAATGTATCATATTGATTAACTTTCATATAATTTAGTTGGTCGTAATTCGCCATATAACACGGCAAGTGTATAACTCTTCGTCCAATAAAAACTGGCGTGTCAAAATCTAAACAATCAGTCGAAAAGGAGTTGGACTCAGTTGTACCAGAAGATGTGCGTGCAGAGCAGGTATGACGTAGGTAGGGCATATATTGCCCATAACATGCACTACTAGCAGTTATGTTCGTGTACTTGTTCATGAGATGGGTTGTTGTATATGTGCTATACTGTTAGCCTTGAGTAATATCCGCCCAGCACGCGCCATATCTGCCAGGCACGCGCCATTTTAATTTTTCATCCGGTTCAACACATTCAGAATTATGCATCAATTACATTCTATTTGAGTTATTGTTTAAAACACTAAGACATTTACAATGTGTAATTTAAGATAAAATTGTATTCATATCACCATCTCCATTTCCTAATATCAACCCTCGACCCATATCAGCCCTCAGGCCGTCGGCCCCTCAGGCTGATATGAAGGTCTCGGGTAGATACGACATTGGATTTGGAACTTCTATATTCCAATCGGCCAATCTCACAGACAAGTTGATGATAATGTTTTGTAACAATGAAACAAAACGTCGACATCTATGACAAGACAATATACACTATATGCATGTTTGATATGATGTATGACATTCATTAAAGAGGTATTCCAGTTTAAATTATACATAAATAGCCTCGATCTCTGTCACATATCGCCTCCAAATCTGTAGCCCATCGGTCGATATGTCGGGATAGAGCTTGGCAATAGTTAAATATCATCGTCAAATACGTAAACAATTGTCCAGTGCAGACTGCCATCAAATCTGTAACGATATTGCTTTCCACAGCAGTAACATTTCAATATCCCCTAGGTATACAGTACCCATGGGTAGGTGTATTACTTCATTGTTTGTTCTGCGTGACAGTATTTCCTAGGTAATTATTACCTGACTTATACCTATTACAGTCAGGGTTTACTACCAGCGTCACCTTTTTCTTGAGATATCATAGCTTATGTTGTCAGTATTAGAGACAATGCACGGCCAGACCGGGGTTCGAACCCGGGACCCTCCGAACTAGACGGACGATGTACCAATTGAGCTATCTGGTCTCTGACGATAGACCAAGTCCAGTTCCGCTATACTTATATTGTCAGAATTCATTATAAGGGACATTCGTCCTGGATTTAACAGAAGATATAAAAACTTATATTGTCAGGATTTTCTACTAGCGACACAACTTTCGTTCCTGTTTTTTGGCTTTTCCGTATTGTGTCAAATTCCGGCTTTCGCCTTTGTGAAATGACAAAGCGGTATTTCTTTTGTTCTAGTTTACCTTAACAGAGTAAAACTTTTTTTTTTCAATATATAAACTTCTCTCAAATAAAATACGGAAAGGATTGGAGAAGATTTTCATGAAATATGTTTGCTTGAGCGATATATTCTCTCACACTAGTCGTTCAAACTATCCCCATTATTATGAAACCACGTCATGACATTTGTGGTTAATTAACTGTGTTAATATAAAAGTATGAACGCTGTGTATGTATATAGGTGGGGTACACCCCGGGCCAGCGTTACTCAGGGAGGTGTCACACGTAGGTATTCATCACTCATGTGAGGTCTGACACATTGAGGGCGTGCGCACAAGGTTGGTCTTACATACAGACTTTACACTCCGGGAAGGTATAACACTCGACGCAAGATGGTTTAACTCTCAAGAAAGGTTTTTAATACACAGGGGAGGTCTTACTCACAAGGGATATATACAGAGGTATTAAACACGGAGAAGTATTAAATACACATGTGTTACACACATGATAGGTCTGACACACAAGTGTTACACACACACACCCACACACACACACACACACACACACACACACAGAGGGAGGTCTGACCCACAAGTGTAACACACACACACACACACACAGGGGAGGTCTTACACACAGGGATAGTATACAGAGGTATTAAACACGGAGAAGTATTAAATACACATGTGTTACACACATGATAGGTCTGACACACAAGTGTTACACACACACACCCACACACACACACACACACACACACACACACACACACACACAGAGGTAGGTCTGACCCACAAGTGTAACACACACACACACACACACACAGGGGAGGTCTTACACACAAGGGATATACACAGATGTATTAAACACGGAGAAGTATTAAATACACATGTGTTACACACATGATAGGTCTGACACACAAGTGTTACACACATACACACACATGTGGTACACACACACACACACACACACAAACACACACACACACACACACAGAGGGTAGGTCTGACCCACAAGTGTTACACACACACACACACACACACACACACACACACACACACACACACACACAGGGGAGGTCTTACACACAGGGATAGTACACAGAGATGGTACACACAGGGTAGGTCTGACCCACAAGTGTAACACACACGCACAGGTGGTAAACATGGGATGTCTTACACAGGGATAGTACACAGAGGTGGTACACACAGGGTAGGTCTGACCCACAAGTGTAACACACACGCACAGGTGGTAAACATGGGATGTCTTACACAGGGATAGTACACAGAGGTGGTACACACAGGGTAGGTCTGGCCCACAAGTGTAACACACACGCACAGGTGGTAAACATGGGATGTCTTACACAGGGATAGTACGCATAGGTGGTACACACAGGGTAGGTCTGACCCACAAGTGTAACACACACGCACAGGTGGTAAACATGGGATGTCTTACACAGGGATAGTACACACAAGTGTTCAACGCGGGGAGGTTTTAAACACAGAGTTCATACACAAAAGTAATACACATCGGTGTTAAACGCTTTAAAGTCTTACACAAAGGAGGCGTATTACACTGATGCGATGTCTGACATACAGGGGAGGAACACAGAGGTGTTTAACAGGGAGGGATTTTACACACAGGGGAGGTTTAACACACATTGGGCAGTCTGCCACACAAGGGATGTGTTTTGACACATGAGTGGTACACACAGGTCTAAAGTAGGTAGGACGTTTGTAACATCTACATCTACAACAATCACTGAGTATACCCTTTCGTTACGATAGCTCACATAAACTGTCTGACTGTCTATGACAGACATTAAAAGATCCAATATCTGACGGAACATCGTCTTTCTAACGGAGAGGCAGAAATAGCCGAAGATACCAAGATTGCTGCTTAGAAATGCCAATGGTCCTAAGACTACGGTCGTAGCAAATCTTTACTCGCCGTTTGTTCACGGCAGTGGAATTGATCGGGCTTGGTATTGGGGATGCCATTCAATACTGGTGCTGACTATGGCGAGACATTAGTACGGGTGCCTTGTAATATTGATAACATCCCAAATGGATCTTTAATATGTTTCATGACACTTGAAGGCTGATTTGTAGGAGAACTACCAGTAATCACTTGTTTTCTCTGCCATATTACCTGCCTTTGACTAACATTCGATTTACCCTATGTGTTGTGCCACATAAAGCAAACTTTAAGCCTATTACACCTCTCCCCGAGACGCTTTTTTTCTTCGTCCTATTAACAGGTTTGGTCATAAAGGACATGTTAGGTTTAGGTGGTGGAAGAAAGCCGAAGCACTCGGAGAATAACCACCGGCCTGCAGCCAGTACCTGGCGTAAGCCCCAGGTAGACCTCGAACCAGCGACCTAGTGGCGACGGGCTATTGATCGTAGCTGGTTAGAACCCAGGTAGACCTCGACCCAGCGACCTAGTGGCGACGGACTATTGATCGTAGCTGGTCAGACCCCAGGTAGACCTCGACCCAGCGACCTAGTGGCGACGGGCTATTGATCGTAGCTGGTCAGACCCCAGGTAGACCTCGAACCAGCGACCTAGTGGCGACGGGCGATTGATCGTAGATGGTCAGACGCCGTAACCGCGGGGAATCGTGACGATAATGTTATATTCGATTTTTGTAATCTCGAAACAATAATCCTGTTGATTGAAAGTTTGCAGTTATCAATTTATTCGACCCTGAAAAAACCAGTAAATTCATCAAAAGCTGCAGTAGATGTACACCTATTTTAATCACTTTTTAATTGAACAATTTCGTTCGAATTAGTTTTGTATGCTAAATATGATCATTAATAAGGTATCTATGACGTAATGATTAACTTCTATACGCTTATAATTTTCTGCACACTTACGAATGAACACATTCTTTAATATACTGAACAGTCATTTGGATTTAATACTCCTCTTTCTTTCGTCCGAAAAACATTTACTGCTAACATTTTAGCATATCATATTCAAAATTCAAATTCTACACCAAAAGTTTTATTTTGAAGTAAAATTCATCGACTACAAATATTTCTGACTTGACTAACACTGACAATTTTATGTGGAGCTTAATATCTAGCAACAATGTTCATCATAGGTTCGTGCTTCGACTACACTATGACGTTATCAAATAATGTTGTCCAACGAAAAACAATTGTTTACCTTGACCTTATTTGACCATCAGTCTATGTTACTTAATTAAGGAGAACTATAATGTAGACAACCGATACATGGTTTGTGATTAATCTGAATTCTGACGTAAGTAAATATATTGTACGAGCAGTAAAGGCCAGCTTAGAATATTGAACTGATAAAACCTTCTTTGGGACAAGTGATTACCAAAGTTATGGCATCTACAAACCTGTTACATCTTTGTCATTATGATACAACTCGAAATATATCCGACAACCGGTTAAAAATAAAAAGGGAAAGAAATAACGGACCAAAAAAGGAAATGAAGATACCAAACAGCCGGAGGTGACCAAATAAAGAAACAGAAGACAGTCGGAGGTGACCGAATAGAGAAACAGAAGACAGCCAGAGGTGACCAAATAGAGAAACAGAAGACAGCCGGAGGTGACCGAATAGAGAAACAGAAGACAGCCAGAGGTGACCAAATAGAGAAACAGAAGACAGCCAGAGGTGACCAAATAGAGAAACAGAAGACAGCCAGAGGTGACCAAATAGAGAAACAGAAGACAGCCAGAGGTGACCAAATAGAGAAACAGAAGACAGCCAGAGGTGACCAAATAGAGAAACAGAAGACAGCCAGAGGTGACCAAATAGAGAAAAAGAAGACAGCCAGAGGTGACCGAATAGAGAAACAGAAGACAGCCAGAGGTGACCAAATAGAGAAACAGAAGACAGCCAGAGGTGACCGAATAGAGAAACAGAAGACAGCCAGAGGTGACCAAATAGAGAAACAGAAGACAGCCAGAGGTGACCAAATAGAGAAACAGAAGACAGCCAGAGGTGACCGAATAGAGAAACAGAAGACAGCCAGAGGTGACCGAATAGAGAAACAGAAGACACAATGACCTTGATAACTAGATTTTTAGGGAGTTTGGATAATTAAAAGATCATTAAGATGATGTCCAAAAGAGAAACTGAGCTGTAAAGCTACATGTAGTTAAGTCCTGAAAGGGTAGGCAATACTACACGGGACACAGGCTAATGATGCTTGAAATCTGCAAGTTTGCAAGAGAGACCATTTTCTTTGTCAGTTTAATATAATCGCTGTTGAAGCTTAACTTTGACCAACTGGGCATTGGTAGTAGTAATCTTTTATTGGATTGTTTTCATTTGGTGTCGTGCTGTACTAAATCCAAAAATTATATTTAGTCTGGCTTTTCTGTAACAAATCTGACAACAGATCCTAATCTGACTTTGCTCTCTTGTAGACAGCTAGTTGTTTTCACACTCTGAGCCAAATTGTTTGTTTTTGTAAGAAGAAACTTCAATTGATGTGCGAGTTCTCTGCCTTTTCCGTCAGTTTGATCCCCGTATCCAATCGAGACATGTAGTCACAATCTTTAGCACTTCCTTAATTATATCAATGAAGCAAATTGATATTAATTGAGTTCTAAAAAATATCCAATGCTTAATACGGCCATGAAAAGACTACAATCCACGGGGATATAGTAATTGTTCTGTCAATGCTAGCCTGTAGATCAGACTGTTGTCTCTGACCAGTCGTAAGATATGAGTGTATACTGGTATTAATACAAGATGCCTCAAACATTGGCAGGACATCTCTAAAACCACGATCAACGACTACATTGTCGTCTTGTTCCAACCATGTGAGCTTGTCTATGATGTTATGGTAATGCTTGCATCTTTTTGGCTTCCAGAGAATGGTCCTACTGTGACCAAAATGAAGCCATCAGGTAGAGCTATGCTCATGAATTTAAGATTTAAGATAATTACGCTCCTTCTGGCCACCGTAAGACATTCTCTGAAGCTTATTGACAGCAACTTTTTTTAAATATAAATATATGTGCTATCTACTTAGGATGTCACTTTGTCTCCAAAGAATGTTTCTGAGAATAAAATATTGCGTGAAAGTATTTGTTCCCTACTCAAATGGTCAGGACCAAGAAACACTGGAACTAGAGCTTTATTCAATGCTTGCACTACAGAATGAAAGTTTTTGAAATACTAGGTAAGGAAAAGCCAAAAAAGAGCGGAAAGATTTAAGATAATTACGCTCAGTTTCCATCTTAACCAAAAGCAGTCAAAGAACATTATGTGTAGTTTCGGTATATTCTGAAGAAAAAGGAAATGGAAAAAAACACGTATGGATTTTGAGAAACTGTTCTTTGACCAACCTGTCCAAGCTTTGCAGCCAGGGTCATCTAAAAGGTTATCAACTGTTTCAGATGACCTACTTCATAATTGAGAGTTCAAAGACTCTCTTCCTTATAGGATAACCTGTATACAAGGGTTTAGATCATTGGCAATAAGATGAAATGAGCATACACGTGATGACGCAGAACACCACAATTTGTTTGTGAAAATTAACTGATGCTTGGCACGTTTTTGCAGAAATGTGAATTTGCTCCCCTTCGAATTCAAATTGTTAAAACAAAGACAACATTTGGTATGTGAACAGGACCCGTAAAACAGGACCTTAATTGTTAAGAGAAAAACATCTAGTAGTTTCATCTTCAAAACGTTCTGTTTCAGATTCTCTTTTACACAGATACCTTAGGTAGCACTTCGGACCAATACTAACTTCTTCATTTGAGCAATCTATGCAACTTTTAGTCAGTATACCCAAAAATCATTTATATTATGGATTTTTTTTACATTTCGTGTACCTTTACATTTACGAGATTTCACGAAGATACGATGGCGATCTTCACCAATACATTTACTCTTCATTATGAGATGAATATTAACAAATGAGTATGAAATATCCTCTAAAAGCAATGTAAAAACGAAAGTGTATAAGAACAAATTCTAAAAAGTGACAAGAAAATTACATTTGAATTCAAAATTGATTGCTAACAAAACCGTTATTAATCACGTCAAGTGATGAAATAAGTTTTTGGAATTATTTGTGACCTAACATGCACTGAAAGGTTTATTGTAGTTCATTACCAATCACCTGTGATCAGGTTCATTGGAGGTGTCTTGAGCCCTCACCCTTTTTGGTACACAGGGTACTTTGTTATGCGAAATGAATACTTTCCACAACGTTTTTTGGACTGAAATTTTGCATACGTATTTAAAATAACACCACTTCTTCATGCTATGAAAATGTTTGGTATACAAGATTAATAAGAATGAAACATCCTATATTTTACATTAAAATTTTCACAAAATGTTGTTCGATTAAACTCACATTCTGGATGAAAAATATATATTAACAAAGCACTACATGAAAGAAAATGTCCTTTCCCAAGTATTACGAAGCAAATAATATCATTTCTTTTCAGAAACATGCTCTCATGCTGATATACCAATAATCGAACCCCATGCTGTTATAAAGTTAATTAATCATTAAAATAATTAGAAGAGTGATTCAAAGTTATAACACCAGATGTATAAGGGATTGAAAAATGTTAAAACAGCAGTATTAATCTCTTAGCACTTCGGAAACAAAAGTTATGAGGGGGCAGGCTCCTATGAAATTTTAACATAGCTCGAAATAGTTCCTTTGGCTAAACTCTCGGCAAAGCCGCGGGTTTTACCGAATTCGACAACCCTTCGGTGGATGCACTAGTCTTCTATCCTCGCTTCCCTCAAGGAAACGGAGGTTTCACGTCTGTGTCCTCTTCTTTTGGACACGGAATAAACTAAAAGGCATTTGCTGTTCCCATACACTGTTATGAGATATCATATTACGTTGTCAAATATTTTTGTTTTTGTGCCTCCTATCAATGGTCATTGTGTGTCCTTATCATCAGTAGACACCGGCGTATGACCTAAGCTTTTGTATAGCCTCATCTCTGATGTACTGTCGTATTATAAATTTTCATTTTGCCAACAATCTTTTAAGGTAAATCGACATTTATTCATGTCTAATTTAATGATTTTAAACCATTCCATTTTACACCAACTTAAGATGCCCATAACGAGAATTCCTCGTGAACACGACCAATGATTATCTCGGCAATGGTCTCCATCTTAGTTAAAGACAGCCACATTTTTTAAACTTTAATAACTGTCTTTTTCCATAGTCTGCAATATAACTTGTGGAATTAAAAAGAGGAGTGACTAAAAAGGGTTTACAATTTATTGGTGAAACAAGTGTGTTTGTTCCCGCTGACGTTCACTGCTGTCTGTAAAGTCTAGGGCGGTAATGGTTTAGCAGACAGTCCACCTTTGTTGACATTTAAATAAATTGGATTTGAAAACTCGACGAGTTAGATAATGTTATTGGAATATTTTACATCAAAGTCAATACGAACGAAAATGTTTCCAGGTTATACCACAATTGTAAAATAAGATTAGGTGATAAAAAAGGACTGATGATGAAGACAAACCAGATCCTCAGCTGCTTGTCTATCGGAATTGAAATATTTATATGAAACATTTTCCAAATGAGCCTCTCTGATTGGAAATTGCATTTAAAGACTTCTCTTCATTACCGTTGAATACTACAAAATGATATTAATCCAGGAGGAGTGCCAGCCGTAAAATCTGGAATCGTAAATGAAATCTGTGTTAATTTCCTTTGCTGGTTAGTTTCAAAAGATTGGTGTTTGTAAAATGCAATCTAGTGATGAGAATTCAAATTATGATAGTTCTTTTACTCGACGCAATCAAGTGTTTTTTGGTTGTTGTCTATGTAAGGTGTATATCCTTTTAAGAATTTGAATGTAAAATGAATACATATTATTATTATGTCATGAAAGATGCACAGGGGAAAAATGAGTAAGGATGCCAAAAAAGCAAGATACATAAATATAAATCGATATACCTAAGATTAAATATGAACAAAGGAAAGACTTGCATAGATAGCACGGAAAAACTAAACGGCGAATAAGACGAGGTGTTCCGGAAGGGTTCAGTCACCTACACAATAAAATGGGTATATTGTACAATACACCAGATATGTTTACACATACATGTCTTTCAAATTACTCGTCAGAAAAAGATGAAATGATGTTTTATATATAGTATTTTATATATGTACCTTTATGTATGAATGGTGTAATAACAAGTAATGATTAGAATTGAACGTACAAAATATGCTTCATTCAAAAGACTGCTAAATGATTGGCCTTTTTTTGTATGGGTTAAAACATACACACATTTATGTTCACAATCGCCTACAGCATGTTTAGGAAATATTGACAGTAGATTTCAATGGTCTTTAAATGGCGGCTAGTAATTGACAGGTCATTTAGAGTGACTACGGGTTGGGTATTATTGTCCATTCATAATACTTGTCAACAGCATTTCGATCACTGTAAAGTTTAAAGTATAAACGTTTGACATTGCTTCTACAACTTGTCCATCATAACCCTATTAAGTATTTATCTAACTTGAATGTAAGTCTTGTGTAAGGTAATAGTTGACAGTTTTATATACTAAACACCGTCTTTGTCAACAAGTAGGCAGTATGCTTAAGTTGTAAGATAGGCCGATTCATGATACTGTCGTATCACAGAAGAAGCTACTTGTCGGAGTGTCGGAGACAACCCTGGACCTCCTGCTGTACGATAGCTACGTCTGTTATCATAATTACATCTATACATTGTAGTCTATGGTAAGTAATGCCACGTAATTATGGCTATAACTACCCGTCTCATTGCTAAGTGGCTGGACAGAGGCGAGTCTCGGCGTGCCTGTATGATATTATCACAGGAAACGGCAGCAGTGTGATTGATCGGATACCCACACACACTATTCCCATTGATAGGTTTATTTTTATATCTATATAAGGGATGTAGATAAAATATCGTCCTGATGAATACACCTCTAAATAATACAGGCTTTACTCGATATTATTTTAAATGAGTTATACGTCTGAAAAGCAATACGGTTTGCTTTCGAGTGCATTCATTAACTTACATCACATAAAATCGGCAACTTGTACAGATAACGTATGTGTCAATTATACCAAAAACAGAAATATATTAAATTTAATATAAATCCATTTGTTATTTCGTTCCCGTTAAGTGACAACAAACGAGTTTAATCCAATTATTTTAGAAAAAAAAATGAAAAAAAGAGGAATGTTTCATACGAAAGTACGTCAGATATGTCGTCATATAAGTTAAATGAAAACGTTCTTTTCCGTACATTCTATCATGCGGGTTGAAGCTAAATTTGCTTTTAATAGGTAACAATTTTAAAAAACAAAACAACTAGAAAATCATCACTGCGACCTACAGTTTGACGGAAATATCTTCTTTTGAAATAAAATCATTCTTACTATTTCTTCATTTTATCAACTTACTGGCGACAGCGATGTAACACAAGCATACTAAATTACATTGGCGCCATTTTATTGTCTGATTTTAAGATTAATATCATAATTGACTCATTATTTTGTTAAAACATTACAGTTGTATCATATTTACGTAATGTGTTTGGTTATAATGGTATGGTGAACTCTTATCTGCAATACTGGATTTATTAGATAAACAAAAATGGCATTATACCAAAAGTGATGTATCGATTTTGAAATGGCGCCGAAGTGCTTGTGTTCGAATAAAGGTAGGATTCCTTGGTAACGATGATTGTCGTGGATTTACCTGAAATCACATAATCAGGTCAAAGCGATGTAGAACATAGCCGGCCTCGTACAGATAATACATATACATTAAGCAAGTAATTATCCCTGTATTGGATTGCGCGCCTGACTTAGTCCGGTAGTTCCGGCCCTCTCGACCCATTTCCTGGCCTACTAGCTATTAGCAATAGTGCATACAACGTCGGTAGTAATGCTATTTATTCAGCATGTTTTCAATACTATAATGCAATATTTGCTTTTATTACAGAACTTTTCAGTATAAGCATAACATCCAATTCAATGTGCTTCAGATCTGGGGTTTCCTCAAACAAACAAAATAAAAACAAAGACACCCCTGATATACAGTTTGTACTTATTAAAGTAAGTTTGTTCACACAAGTCAAATGTCGAACTCGTTAAGATTCAGTCTCAACCGGCTATTTAAATGTTCACGTGAAACAATGTACAGTTGTATATACTAGTATTGATTGGTTTGACATTAAGCTGTGTCCAGTCTTGACGACTGACCTCTAAGCAGCATTAATGCAGTTTAAGGACGACTTAACTCTGTGTGGTATTGATACAATTATGGACAGCTGACCATTATGTGACATTGATAGAACCTGAATACATCTGTTGTTATTGCTGCCGTCCATGACATCGGTTAGTTCCATTCTTCACAGGGGGTGGTATCTCCTATCCTTGAACTTCCTTGTCATTGCGTGTCAGAAGATGTGATACTCTCCCTCTCCCGCCACCCTCCTTCTCTCCATTCACCTCTTCATGATTTGGGTTAGGTCCATTTCCAAATGATGATGTGTTTGCTATTGTCTGTTGTCGGTTCCCCCGTTAGAATAAATGATGGTCTTTTCTATACTCCTGTTGCCTTCTGTTGCCGATCACCTAGTCTTGTTTACAAGCATACCTCCGTGTATCAGCATAACTTGACAGGAAGAACGGATAACCGGATAGCATGCACTGTTCTCAGTGAACTGGAGGTACAGATTTTACCTCCAGATCACTTACCGTAAAATCTTTCTCCGCTCTGTTTCCTCACTGCGTCCATAGGCTTTGACTTTCTATGTCTATGTGTTTCTTCTTCATTCTGTCGTATCTCCTCTCACAATTGTTTTCTTCTTTCCGCTAAATTAGCATCGTACCACCGGTAGACTTTCTGTCTCCGTAAATGCCTCTCTCAATGTCCACTTTCAGTTCAGAGCTCCTATTGTACCTGTCTGATTTTATCATCAAAGGAATCGTCAACATTCAGGACAACTTTGCATTTCTGGTTCGTCCATTGCTGATGACGACAGAATCAGCAGTTTGGATGCTGGATAATAGAAATCTGTTGATGAGAAGCATTTTTAAAATTCCAGTCCATTCTTCAAGGTTCTGTTAATTATTGTTCTCTATGTCTTACATCATCATTTCTCAACCTAGGGGAGGAAGCATTCCGTGTTGGAACCTTCAAGCTTTAAACTGTCGTGGCAGACACGTCTCATCGATGCTACTCAGACCTTCCTACACTTGTTGTTCTATTTTGTTTACAGTTGTTGGCATCCTAACTGTCGTCACATGATTACTCAGTTTCCCACTACAGCGTGAATCTCTTCATGTTATATCAACAGATGGACCGAGCCCTAACACGACTCTTCTTCAGGTTGAAGACATTCGTTGTGTGAGCTTTATTCGGGCCACGTTTCTGTACTCTTCATTTCCGTTAGGACGGGGTCGCCTTGGTAGATGATGTGCTCGTTAGATCATTCATAAATTCTCTCCTACTTGTCTGCCTGATTTTGGGTCATAATCTCCGTTCTCCCCTCTCAATAATATTGTACATCGAAATCATAAAAAGGCTTAACAGAAATTTTGAACACTGTTGCAATTTCATCTGCCATAAAGTTATATTGTGCTGTATCGCAAATCATTGATATAATCTTTCAAAGTAGATTTGCATGATTCCCTTCCCGATGACCGGGATATGCTATTAGTTCAATGTTTTCTCAATAAAACACTGGGCATGCACCCTTCACATTGCTCAGACCATGTAAGTGCTAAGCGTTGTCTGGTTAGATTCTCATTAATGTTTAGCTAACTGATTACACGCTCTGCTTTGCACATCTATATTATCGAGAATTCTGTCCGTCCTTCCTGGTGGTTTTTGACACACCCACAAGCCGTTATCTGAATTCCTATCCTTGGGTACAAACCAGCCGTTTGCTACCTGTTAACACGATGTGATCTCCCTCCTCCTCCAGACAAATCTAACTACCTTCCACAGCCGCCGGTGTAGAAGCTGTGGATATGTCTTATTCGATCCTGCTGTCGAAGCTGCCCTCAGCCTGTTTCACAAATTTTAATAGCTCCCCCATGTCGATCCACCCACATCTTGTTTCGGTTTCAAATGTCTGACGTCTCAACAGGCTGTATCCTTTTGTTAGGTGTTGTCTGGTGTGTTCCATTGTGTCTATGTATTTCCTACAGACATTCTCCATCTCACTGTAGTCTCAATTATAGTACTCCTGCAGTAAACTTGCACAGGTGTGCAGTGGATGCTGTTATTCTTCCGCTTTTCTCTTCGTGTCTTCCTGACTACCTCAGCTCTTAGAACTTTAATCTCACAGTAATATCTCATTTGACTTTATCCTCTTGTCTGCAATTTAAATACGTGACTTTAAAACAGTTCAAAACGAAACGGACATTGTATAAGTACTTAGTACTTGTTTTCGAATTGTTGCTGATTATAATTGTAAATATAATGTATTGTATATTACCAGAAATAAATACGGTTTAAACTAAACAGTTCAAGGAAGATTAACAACCACGTGGCATTGGTACATTTTTACTTACTACTGCATGACGTATAATCAACGACCATTCACTATTAGTAGCACAGGTACAGATGCAGAAGACAGATGCTCGTCAACATAACCTAACAATATGCTCACTAAACAAAACAAAAAAGATGCTCGTCAACATAACCTAACAATATGCTCACTAAACAAAACAAAAAAGATGCTCGTCAACATAACCTAACAGTATGCTCATTGTTGTGTGGTATGGACACTTATATTGACCATTAAGAAATCAAATCACCATTATTACTTAAGTAATTGCGGGATACAAAACGAAAAACAGGAAATGCAAATCTTCCCCAACAAGGTTGTCTTTTCGTGTCTCCAATCAAAATAGTATTCGATTAAACACTGTGCACAGTCGTTACCCAATCATTTATTTCAATATACGATATTATAGTGTCAGCCATTACAAAATACATTTTATAGTGGCACAGGTCGTTGTCGATCGGCACGTTTCCTTGATTTCTCATAATATATTATGACGGAAACTACAAGTTGTGCATTCAGAGCAACTAGTTACATCATCAAAACATATCGATATGATAAGATTGCTTATGTTTAAACAGTGACGTCGTTGTTCTGTTATATGTCCACGACGTATTTATAATCACAGTTTATTTTCATAAGCTGTAAAAATGTAAAAATATTCGTTATTACTAGAAATATAATAGTTATGACGTTGTGCTAGTTTTGGAATTCTAAAATAGAATAACATTAAGATATATGTGAATTGCAAATATTCTTTTATTATATGTTTAATGTTTAAAAACGTGTGTATATGTACAATGTATAGCATTAATAAATATTTACAGTGTAACACATAAAAAATACATACATTGCAAAATTATTCAGGTATGTTACGTGTGCAGCATCCAAAAAGCATTCAAAGTGTTAAACCATTCAAACACGTACATTGTTAAACCCTTTATAGCATGAACAGTGTAAAACTGTTGAAAATATGTAGAATAAAAGATTTTAAATATGTAAATTGTCGAACAATTGAAATAAGTACATATTATGACGCCTTTATTCGCACTATATCAATCAACCGTGTTTTTGTGGTACATGAAAAAGGGAAATGTCGCTGTAAACATCGCAAATAGCCCTTGTCGTCAACAGGGAAAGGCGTACTTTTTTTCAAGATTAATTGTTAACTTTCAGTATTGGTTGGTCTTCAGTGTTACGTTATAAGACATGCTTACTGTCCTGGTTGATGCACACATTTTCTCTTCATACCGCAACATTGGGGGAAATAGTAACAGTAACTTAAAATAAAGCAAGGTCATGATGAATGAACAATGCGGATCTACGTAAATTTGCCCGAAAGGCGAAAAACTAACCACGTCGACAACCTGCTGTTTGTCAGCTGTGACTGCCTGTAAACTGTAGTAATACTGATTCTGATGTTGATGAAAGCAATAGACCGATAGGGTTTTAACGGGTGTAATTAATGATCCCTACTCTGCTGGCAGAACAGGTCCCCGATCAATACGACACGATACTGTGTAGGTAGCGGTCTCGCGTGGTATTTCCACGAGTGAGTGCTTAGCAATGCTCTATGAGACTACATGTGAAAGGGCACACCAACCATTGTATAGCCGTTCAATCTGTCTCAGTATGTTCATTTGTCGTGGTATCAGAAAAAAGGACGTTTCTGAAGGCAAATAAGATACATCAGATTCTTATGCATATTATTTATTGGGTAGGGAGCTTGATGGTTCATCAGACCAGCTCATTAGCAGGGAATGAAGGTAATCAAGCGGCGTAACTGTTAGCAAGGCAAAGACGTTAAAGAAAGAGACGGTGTATCTATGACTATTACAGGGGACGCGTATCAACAGTCAGGGACAAACATGTGTATCAACCTTTCGGTGGCGCCACAACTACAAACAAAACAGTTATGACGTCACTGACGTCACACCAGTAAAAGTATGCAACAAAAAAACCATAACAGGACAAACAACTAGGATCTTTTGAGTGTGGATCAATCTGTAAAGGGCAGTCATTGTTTGAAGCATGTTTTAGGATCAAATTGTGGTGTTAATAATTGGTCAAATTCTAAAAAGTCAAGCGTCTCATGTTCGAAGTTGTCATAATTATATAAAAAGGATCACGACCAAGTCTTCCATCCCGTATCAATTCCATTTTTAACCAATCGAAATGTCAATCACCATTTAGTTTGCACTGTAGGAGTCGGGTGACGCGAGAGGAATTCTAAAACGATTTTAAATGGCTTTGCCGAAATATGTATTTGCAAAACAGTGCAGAATTGCATTACTCTACAAATATAATAAAATCAGCATATTTATTGATAATCAGGAAAAACGTTTCTATGAATATAAGCTGTTTTAAAGTAACCGTCCCAAATATTGTCAAGAAAGTTATTTTTCAGTAGACAATATCATCTGGCATTGGCCTATATTTACATTGCGGGTGTCGTCGATGAAGCAGAAGACGCTCACCCTTCCGGAACACCTGGTCTTATTTCCCTTGTTCTTTTGCAAGTGACGCCCTGTTATCGATTATGTTCTACTTTCATTCATTGTGAGTTCGAATCATGGCTTTGTTGATATTTTGGCATTCCCTTGTTGTCATGACTACGGTCAGTGTTGCTTCGATTAATTTTTGACATCATTTAAAACTGTGATGTGTGAACAATAAGCCGTCTAAAACCAGAATAAAATGTTTGACATACCATAACGGTAGGAAGACAAAATTGCTCCAATTATAGAATAGAACAGAAAATTTTCACCAATATGCAAAATGAAAATGTTGTATTATACATACGAAATGTGTTCCATTTTGGATACCATTACTTAATATTTTTTGTCAAATACAAATGGTTCGTCGACTTCATACTTACACGAGGAGACACTAAAACAATATTCTCCTTTTGATACATGCAAGTTAATCATTTCCTATAATGCTTCAAGTAGTAGAATGTTTCTGTTAATATTGAATGACATAACTACTCTAGAGAACCACGTGTTTTTCTAATATCGAACATACGGAAACTTTAAGTTAATATGTAGGACATCGAAGTATTTCATCAGTAACATCGACTTGTAAAAAGTTTAAGGTTTGTTACTGGACATAAAAACCTGCCGGAGTTACGAAATAAAATACCAAATATTTATTGAAAATATTGAATTAATTTTTGGTGCAAAAAAATAACATCAATGAACACACGGAGCAACGCATATTGCCGTTTTTTTGCAGCCCATTCGACCGGAAAGACAAAATTCTTTGAAGCCTTCATCTACCATAGAACCAATTCACTTTCATATTCCCGTACTTTCCGTACATGTGTTGCTATAACGGCTCGCACTGCCCGCTATAATTTAGCCAAAAGACACTCATTACTGTTATACACGTTTTGAATTCCCCAATGGACAGTCTCACATGTTGTAAGGTATCTAAGTAGCGTGCTTGCACAACAGCTGTTTGTAAGGGGTTTGGAACAACAGCTAGCTATATGCGGTGTCCACAGATAAGGTTTCGTGGTTGTCACTTTAAAGTGCAATTCAACTGAAATATCATAACCTGGACACGGAAGTTGACATTCAACCCGAACTCGTCACTCTGACAACGGGCTGATCAGCGCGCGGCGCCTGTAGGAACTTCACCGAAAATAAATTGATATTGGTAGATACAATTTATGCCTGTTTTAAGTACCTAGAAAGAGATGACAGAAAAGAACTCTCGAATCTGTAATGAGATAATGGATTCTAAACACTTACACATTCATGTACTGTATGGTAAAACATAAATATGTTTAAAAGAAAACTAGCAACAAAAGGTAAAAAAACTAGTGTTAAACATATACGTATATTTCCGTATATCAGTGAATAATTTGTAATAGACATTCCTGCAATATATATATAATAATCAGGACCACAACTCACTAGCTAACTAACTTATAAAACATATTCTGTTGTTCAGACAAAGGTTAGCCGCACCTTAGATGCAATAAATACTACGATCATCATTCGCGGCAGATGGAGTCGGGTCTTGTATCATATCGCTTCCTACAAGATGTTCAATAATTCAGCGATATGTATCGGGCTGGCTGCCGAGCCGGTCCTGTCGGAAAGTATATATGTATATGTACCGGTAGACGGTGTACCGGTAGACGGCTTCATCTTATGTACGAGTGACATGAAACAGACATAATTGTATTTAGACCGAGCCCCACACAAAATACATGTACGAGGAGAACTTTGATATATTCCACTTGTCTACAGTATATTCCCCTGGACGTTATCGCAATATCGCAGCATCCCGTCCGTCTCTCCATATTGCGTTCACACGTTCACCTGTTGACAACAATCTGTCTACGGAAGGGCAATATTGCATTCGTTATATCCCAGATATATTTCGTATTATTTTCGATCCATGAAGTGTTGCTCCCCCATCCCATTCCCCACCCGATGTCTTTATGTTTTCATAGTTGCTATGTCTTCGTCTTTGTTGTCTTCCCTGTTATACTGATATCCTCCCATTCTTCCTGTAAGTTTTAATGTTGACTTTGTAATAAATTACTCTTTGTTCATGTTGTTCTCCTGTTTATGTTGGTTGGTACATCATTTGTCAGTGCTGTTTTCTCCTTTGTGTGATATTAACTATTTCCTACTGTTCTCCTCTTTTTAATGATTTTCTATTTTTTTCTCTCCTTCATATTTTAATTCTCTGGTCAAGCTATTCTCTTTTTTATACTCGAGTACTCCTAGCATGTGTAGGTTCCCTATTGCTTTTGGTGTCCGCTTTGGTCATGTTGTTCTCCTCGTTATATTAAATTTCTTGTGGTTGTTCCTTTCGTATTAATCATTTTTATGCTGAACATTGTCTCCGCTTTCGTGGTTATGTACACTCGGGCTACAATATCTCCCTTTCATGTCGGTTTCTCTCTCACTTTATTGTATACTCTTTTACCGTGTTCGTGATATATGCTCACAAATCTATATGTACGATAATAGAAAAACCGAGTAAAGTTTAAAGTGGGTTTGGTGTACAAGTACCTGTTGTACTGTTACAAAATATATATTACCGCTGAGTCAATACCAGGGGTCTTGAACTGATGCCATCAGCTCATAACTTGTCTGTGGTACGTATCCAAGCCACGGTGTTAGCTATACAGTACACGATGAGTTTATAGCTACACAGTACAGGATTATTATATCACAAGTGAAGTGGCTTTGTTGTAGACAGCCGAGTTATGTGATGGCTATATACATATCATACTCTGTGACACTGGAGTTAATGCGATATTTAGTATATCTTACTCAGAGCATAATGATAATAATAATACTAATAATAGTCTTTATTTCAACTTAATGACATATTGTGTCAAAGACTCGTCTTACATATAGTCAAACATGATAAAATGTACACGATTTACAACATATATATATTCTGAGGCATAGATACATTTACATAAATTTCAAAAAAGATATAAATCTTTCATATTTATTCCCTGCTGTATTTTATATTTTATTAAAGAGATTATATCTTAACGCGTGTTTTTATTAATTAACGTAAGTGCGACGCAAAAGGAAATGCAGTCTTCTCAATTCGATATTGATGTATCAGTTGAGCATACTGAATAGAATAATAAATTACTGCATCATTCCATTTCATAGAAAGAATGAGTATAAAAATGTAATTTTTGGAACTACACACGGGTCACAACGACTGTATTCCTTTATCTAATAAACATATTAATATGCATTGTCATTGATCATAGTAATGTGTGGCTAGTACATATTAATAATAAATGCCAGTCGAACGGGAACATCCTGAAACAACCGAACCTCAGAGGAGATGCCACAGTGAGGGAATGTCACTGACCCCTCGGACTCCATACTCTTCTGACCTACTTCCTGCACCCAGTGTCCAACTGTCGCAAAAACGTCAGTGCATAAATGTTGTGCCGGGTGAAGTAATATCAAACCTTATTAGCTTAATACAGCTGAAAAACAAATTTAACTTTTGATTATACAAATTCAAAAATTAAAACGTAAAAGGTTTAAAAAATAATAACCATGACACAAATTATAGAAGGTCATTGTTTCGTTGTTATTTCAGCGAAAAGATTTGAATTTAAAGATATTATTTGATGTTTCATAAGTATAATTAAAGTTGACATGAGTGAGTGCCAGTGATACACTGAAGACCATTGTACTTGGACAATATTTCGATTATTGGCTGATATAACTTTTATATCACTTTTGCCATCGGGATATTCACGCATTCGAGTTGTACATTTTCATGTCACTCGACTCGAAATGTTTCGCCTATCGATAGGGAGTGTATACACACTGCATCAGATAGGTTACAGGTGGGGTGTAGTGGCAAAAGCAAAGGTTAGGTCACTATATCCTTCGTGAATGGGACATCTGAGGTGTTTGCCCGGGTGATGAGGAAACACCATGTCAGCACCCCAATGAGACCACTGACAACCCTCAGACAGTTACTGGTGCACCCCAAAGACAAGACTGACATTTTAGACAAAACAAGCGTTGTATACGAAACTCCATGCAAAAATTGTCAGCAGTCATATATAGTTGAAACTGGGAAGAAATTTACACATCAAAATGACGTAGAGAAAATGAACAACATCACATTCACAAGATCCACACGCAAAACCACCGCTTCACAGTACAACGATTCGGCATTAACAGGTCACGCTACACCCTGCCTGTAACCTATCTGATGCAGTATGTATACGCTCACTATCGATAAGCGAAACGTCTCGGGTCTAGTGACATGAACATATATATTTCGTCATATCGTTGTACAGGTAAAAAATACAAATCGCTCACTCAGTAATAGCTTGGCAAATGGACCAGTCGGTCTTTAAACGTTACGACACGTTTAATACGTACATTATTTGTGTAGAAAATAAAACGTTGATATCTTCTAATAAAAATGTTATGTAGTTTGTGTTAGTATATTGCTATATCATAGAATTTTCTCGACCTTTCAACGACCGAAGGTATAAAAAGTCTCTTTGACAGATGCATTATTAGAATCATAACTTTTGAATGCCTGACATTAATGATACAAAATATTATTGCAGATTTCAGCGTGTTAAGGTAAATATCCAATCTGACTACCCGGTGAGGGTAAGACTTCGCTTTATCTTGGGGTCGTCCTGGGCACGCCGAGTCATCATTTCCACGTTTCTTAAATAGCACCGAAAGAAAGAGCAACCTTATTTTATTATGTCATTCAAAGAATTGCCTCTAACATCGATGTGAAATGCGAAAACAGATACGTTACATGATGTAGAAATAAATATAAAAATCTGTTCGCAAAGCGCCAATACTTTTTAAATAGCAGTGATTATGGTGGACAAATAACATAAAGTATGGTGGAATGGCACTCGTCTTGTAAAAACGTTTCCCTCGAGCTGTTGGTTTCGGCATTTCTTACCTTCACCACACATTAAACGCCCGTAACATTTCGTTACGATAAGGAATCCCTCAGCTCTCTTTCATTTATGATATAACAACAGATAAAGTTACAATATACGGCAATCTTACGACTTGCCTCGCAAAAATAACTGCTCTGCATGGCTCATGCTATATAATCGTCCTGCTAAATCGAATCATTTTCACCAATTAAATTATGAATTAGTTCATCCTCTGGTCGACACATATTTGTATGACTCACGTTGCGTAACGACCTGTAGAACCTGCCGACGGTTATATCGGCACCGAGAGAGCAGTGTTATGGAAGCAGACGCATTTATTATTGATAACTTATTTATTTCACCTACACTTATTTTTTATATATGATATTCCTGCATCTATTGGCGACTTTCAACAACTTGTATGTCTTATGTAATCTATAAATTACTGTTCGCGTGATACCTAAATTATCATTTTATGTGAAAATATCCGAAATATTTACTGTATACAGTAATTCTTTGACCATAGATATGCTTTTACTGTTACATATTATTCCACGGATGTCTGAATGGAAAAATCAACAATATTTATAGCCATTTGATGCTCAACTTTCGTAGCCAAATGGCAAATAACCAGCACCCAATAGGCAATTGCTGGTAATAAGAATTGATATATAAATACAAAACCAAAGGAGGATATGTATCTGTTTACTTATCGTTATATGAACACAAATATGTATCTTTTAAAAACAAAGAATTGATTCCACAGAAAGTGTTAATTCGAACCCATCTCATGGAACTTTTAACTACCAATGTATCTGTTGAGTAATTAATTCAATGAAAACAAGCTGATGCATGATGATATTACAGTATAATATAAAACAATATATGCACATACATGCCTTCGCACCTGTCAAGCCAATTAACAATACAAAAGACAAACACAAAAACAACATATTGCCAGGGCCACAAGAACACCATCACAACTCAGTGTGATGACACAAAAGGTAAGTGACTCCTACCATTGGCTAGACCCGAGACCAGAGAAAAACTAGTAAGGGTCAAGTTTTATACCCCGAAAACCCTCCCCCGTTCTCTAAGACCATTGAGGGATTCGCTTTATTGACTGTAGATCTACTTCCATAGAAATCTTATAATAGTACTTTTCATCAGAAAATATCCAAACCTACCTGGTATGATTGATTCTCTGGCACATACATGGGTGCTTCAGTCGTGTAAGGGTGTTTTACCTTGGCATAATTCTAGGCTATCCGCTGTCATTGAAATCGTGGTTTTAGTTTCTGTCGACGTAAAACTTTCACGGACGTTTGACCACCTTTACAGATGTCAGATGTGTTGGCAGGTTAAAAATGTTAAACATTTCTTACTCAACTGGATATTTGATATTTATTAAAGTCTTGAAAGACAAACCTTATTGAAGCTGGATACTGACGTCATACTAACAGATGTCGATATCAATATGTAAAACACTAATATATTAAATATATATAATATCCCCTTAATATATATTGGAATACTGTTTTAATCAGAAAAACATCTGCGTTGAAGAAGTTTCAATCGACGCAGAAGGCATCTTACAGTTGTAATCATGGCCTGGTTTCATAGTAGAACATTTCAGCGTCGACACTGATTAAAGAAATTAAGATCGTGGATGACTTACTTACCTTAGTTGGTATGACAAAAGATATCAAAACTACCAGCCAGGATGAGGGAAGTTTCTATATCTGGTTGTTGGTTGGTTTCCTAATGTCGCCCTTTTGATGTCTGTGGTATATCCTGACCTTGTCTGTTGATGTATGTTGTATATCCTGACCTTGTCTGTTGATGTCTGTGGTATATCCTGACCTTGTCTGTTGATGTTGTGGTATTTCTGGCTTTTATGTATGGACACTTTGGTATATTCTGGCTTGTGTAATGACGCTGTTGTATATCCTGGCCTTGTGTTAGGACGCTGTGGTATATTCTAATCCTATATGAAGACGCTATGGTATACCCTGACCTTGTCTATAGACGCTGTGGTTTATCATGACTTTGTTCCTTGCCTTGTGTGTTGATACTTTGGTATATTCTGGCCTGGTGAGTTGACGCTATGGTATACCCTGACCTTGTCTATAGACGCTGTGGTTTATCCTTGCCTTGTGTGTTGATACTTTGGTATATTCTGGCCTTGTGAGTTGACGCTATGGTATACTTGTTTATTGTTCTTTGTATTGATGGTGTGGTATATCCTGACCTTGTCTATTGACGCTATGGTATTGTTGACTTTAAACAGCGACAGAAGCTCTGAGGAATTGGTTAACAAACTCCTCCTCATAGTAGAATGTGGCCAAAGGGAAACAATCTTACTACCTTCCTTTGTACGTTGACGCTGTACTATATTCTGTCATTGTGTGTTAACGCTGTCGTATATTCTGTACTTGTTTTGACACTGTTGTGCATATTGTCCTCATACCATGCCTATCATGGTAAAGTGTGGTCAAGGGGAGGCAATCCTAATAACTGCCAATAGGTGTTGCCATTATGACCCTCTCTTGTGAGGTGAAGCCGTAATATATTTTGTCATTGTAGGTTGTCACTAAGGAATATTCTATCCATCTTGATTGACACTGCAGTACATTTATTTTTATTTGCAAACAAAGCTCTACAAATATTGATATTTGGGTTCCTTTTCGTGGTAGAAAATGGACAATGGACAAAGGGAAGCAATCCTCATAACGACGACGATCCTTTTTACACTTCATTAACGAGGTATATGTCTATACTTATCCCTACTAAGATGACACTACACGGATTTACCAATCACTTCAAAGACAGACACTCTACCTGACGTGTAGGTGTTGTTTGTAATTACGTTATTTATAAACAGGTACTTACCTTGAAAATAGGTGTAGTTTGTAGATTCCATTATTTATAAACAGTTACCAAACGTGACGATAGGTGTTGTTTGTAATTACGTTATTTATAAACAGGTACTAACAGTGACAATACGTGTTGCTTGTAATTTCCGTTATTTATAAACAGGTACTTACCTTGAAAATAGGTGTTGTTTGTAGATTCCATTATTTATAAACAGTTACCAAACGTGACGATAGGTGTTGTTTGTAATTACGTTATCTATAAACAGGTACTAACAGTGACAATACGTGTTGCTTGTAATTTCCGTTATTTATAAACAGGTACTTACCGTGACAATAGGTGTTGTTTGTAGATTCCATTATTTATAAACAGTTACCAAACGTGACGATAGGTGTTGTTTGTAATTACGTTATTTATAAACAGGTACTAACAGTGACAATACGTGTTGCTTGTAATTTCCGTTATTTATAAACAGGTACTTACCTTGAAAATAGGTGTTGTTTGTAGATTCCATTATTTATAAACAGTTACCAAACGTGACGATAGGTGTTGTTTGTAATTACGTTATCTATAAACAGGTACTAACCGTGACAATACGTGTTGCTTGTAATTTCCGTTATTTATAAACAGGTACTTACCGTGACAATAGGTGTTGTTTGTAGATTCCATTATTTATAAACAGTTACCAAACGTGACGATAGGTGTTGTTTGTAAATACGTTATTTATAAACAGGTACTAACATTGACAATACGTGTTGCTTGTAATTTCCGTTATTTATAAACAGGTACTTACCTTGAAAATAGGTGTTGTTTGTAGATTCCATTATTTATAAACAGTTACCAAACGTGACGATAGGTGTTGTTTGTAATTACGTTATTTATAAACAGGTACTAACAGTGACAATACGTGTTGCTTGTAATTTCCGTTATTTATAAACAGGTACTTACCTTGAAAATAGGTGTTGTTTGTAGATTCCATTATTTATAAACAGTTACCAAACGTGACGATAGGTGTTGTTTGTAATTACGTTATCTATAAACAGGTACTAACCGTGACAATACGTGTTGTTTGTAATTTCCGTTATTTATAAACAGGTACTTACCGTGACAATAGGTGTTGTTTGTAGATTCCGTTATTTATAAACAGTTACCAAACGTGACGATAGGTGTTGTTTGTAATTACGTTATTTATAAACAGGTACTACCCTTGGCAATACGTGTTGTTTGTAATTAGGTTATTTATAAACAGGTACTACCCTTGGCAATACGTGTTGTTTGTAATTACGTTATTTATAAACAGGTACTAACGTTGACGATTAGTGTTGTTTGTAGATTCCGTTATTTATAAACAGGTACTAACCGTGACGATAGGTGTTGTTTGTAATTTGTTATTTATAAACAGGTACTTACCTTGACAATAGGTGTTGTTTGTAGATTCCGTTGTTTATAAACAGGTACTAACCGTGACGATTGGTGTTGTTTTTAGATTCCGTTATTTATAAACAAGTACTAACCGTGCCAATAGGTGTTGTTTGTAGATTCCATCATTTATAACCAGGTACTAACCGTGACAATAGGTGTTGTTTGTAGATTTCGTTATTTATAAACAGGTACTAACCTTGACGATATGTGTTGTTTGTAGATTCCGTTATTTATAAACAGGTACTAACCTTGACAATAGGTGTTGTTTGTAGATTCCGTTACTTATAAACAGGTACTAACCGTGACAATAGGTGTTGTTTGTAGATTCCGTTATTTATAAACAGGTACTAACCGTGACAATAGGTGTTGTTTGTAGATTCCGTTATTTATAAACAGGTACTAACCGTGACAATAGGTGTTGTTTGTAGATTCCGTTATTTATAAACAGGTACTGACCATGACAATAGGTGTTGTTTGTTGATTCTGTTATTTATAAACAGGTACCAAACGTGACAATAGGTGTTGTTTTTAGATTCCGTTATTTATAAACAGGTACTGACCATGACAATAGGTGTTGTTTGTTGATTCTGTTATTTATAAACAGGTACTGACCGTGACAATAGGTGTTGTTTTTAGATTCCGTTATTTATAAACAGGTACTAAACGTGACAATATGTGTTGTTTGTAGATTCCGTTATTTATAAAAAGGTACTAACCGTGACAATAGGTGTTGTTTGTAGATTCCGTTATTTATAAACAGGTACTGACCATGACAATAGGTGTTGTTTGTTGATTCTGTTATTTATAAACAGGTACTGACCGTGACAATAGGTGTTGTTTTTAGATTCCGTTATTTATAAACAGGTACTAACCGTGACAATAGGTGTTGTTTGTTGATTCTGTTATTTATAAACAGGTACCAAACGTGACAATAGGTGTTGTTTTTAGATTCCGTTATTTATAAACAGGTACTGACAGTGACAATAGGTGTTGTTTGTAGATTCCGTTATTTATACACAGGTACTAACCGTGACAATAGGTGTTGTTTGTAGATTCCGTTATTTATAACCAAGTACCTGCTGGACATTGTGAACAACACCTACATAAAATGACACTTTTAATTAAAAAATGGAAGGGAAATGACTAAACAGTACGTACCGCATTTTTATTTTATTCTAAGTAATAATCAATGTATATCCTGTATTAAAAGAATCATTTAACACTAATGAAAACTTGTAGACTCTGAGGTATTAATAAAATATTTTTAGTTAATACTGTACAAAACAAGTATACTACATATATTGCATTAAATATCGATAAGAGAAAATCAGGTTAAATAAGAAAGAAAGATAACTTGTGTAGTCCTATGAACGAAATGGCATGACTGCCGTGAAATATCACCATAACATCCAGCAAAAGTCATAGAATACCAAACATATCATATCAACTGCTATTTCTTCATCTAAACCAAAAGGAGGAAAATAATTAAAATTGCATTTTACACCCCGGTTTGGTTTATGTCATGGGCAACGGCTTATTGAAATTTAGGAATATGGAATACATAATATGTTAATTTTAATACGAACAGCTGGGTTTTTTTTTTGTCACATGTGTTATTATTAATCAATCACACAACTGGTATCAAAGGGGAAAATCAAAGTTGTAATTATTGTAATTATAATGTTATGAATGATCTCAGAAACTTAAATTACTATAAAACAAATATGACTATGAAAGGATATATCATAAATACCTGTTAATGTATTTTCTATGCTTTACCAACTGAATTGTTGAATATTCCGCTCTTTACACTACAACGCATTTATTCTTATGAAAGATTTCCTAGAACGCGAACGGAGACACAAAAATAGCTAATTATTTTGGAAAATGTTTTGAGAAGAACTCAACAAAGGCCAGTATTCCATAAACTGAATGAATTCCTTGTTGAAAAATTGACTATGTCTTTTTGTTGAGTTCGGTGGCAAGAATTATGCTGGGATACACTTGGGGACAGAATGTGCCCTGCTCTTGGTCGATTTGTTTTTGTTTTCATATTTATCTCTTATCCAGGGCAGGTAACAAAGATATTGCTTTGTCTTTCAAACTCACATTTAGATATATCAAAGATATGTTATTATAAATAACAAAATATTTATGTATGATAACTGTATAAACCCTCTAGAGCTTGAGGGCTATACCGATTCCTCGTCGGCCGTATATCCCCCTCTTTACTTACAAAATGACCGTTATAATCGGCTGTTCGATAACCTGATGAGTTTTATTTTCAGATCAATTTCTTGACGGAAATATTCCTGCTTCCTGAATCCACTACATTTTTATATTGCAGTTGATTCGATACGCATGTGTTTGCTCGGAATAGCACCGTTTTTGTAACGGCATGAAGTTTTACGGGGTCCATCGTGATCTCGCTGAGAGATTGTTTGTGCCTCCTTCATGTAGGTGTATCCTTCCTTGTCTATGTTCGAATGTCTCCGTGCCGTATTTTTGTAAATAACTGACATGGATTTTTGTTTCAAATTAAGCTTTGTTCATACTTCGATATTTTTGTTTTGTATAAATGTTTTATTGTACACTTGTCTTTTTGTATAAATGTTTGATTGTATAAATGTTTGATTATATAAATGTGTGATTGTATAAATGTTTGATTATATAAATGTTTGATTGTATGAATGTTTGATTGTATGAATGTTTGATTGTATAAATGTTTGATTGTATAAATGTTTGATTATATAAATGTTTGATTGTATAAATGTTTTATTGTATAAATGTTTTATTGTACACTTGTCTTTTTGTATAAATGTTTGATTGTATAAATGTTTGATTGTATAAATGTTTGATTATATAAATGTTTGATTATATAAATGTTTGATTGTATAAATGTTTGTAGTGTGTTGGTACATATGTAGGTATAGGTGTTCGACTATCGCCGATGATGCCAATGCATTTTGTACCGATAATCAGTGTCGTATTTTGATTGTACAGATATTTGTTTTTATCTCGGACAACAAGTTGTGTCACTATCTACTGTACGCGCCATAGTTGTGTTAAATGTTTGTATGTGCAATTAGTGAAAAATAAAGATCTGTTTGAGAAATACATTCGGGACTGTGTAACGTGGTGCAAACCTCACTCAGTGTATAACACTTCTGACTGAGGTTGTTTTTTCAAAAGTCAGAAGACATATTTGAATAGAATGATGAATAAACAAACAATAAATGTTCGCAGAATAATTTATGATTACCAAACAAAAGTTTGTTTTTAAAGCAGTTAAATAAATACGTAAGACTTACAAAACAGCAAATGTCAATAAATGAACGGTGAATAAAAATAAATAATTTACATTATGAAAACGGACGGTTGACTTCTTCAACGTCACATCCTTAAATAAATTGTTTCCTATTATGCTTTATTAGTTTTTGCCAAACGTCACATTGTATCGGTTTAAATATATCCTTTATTAAAGCAAATCAATACAAAAATACATAATTACAATGTTACAATAATAAAGTGTGTGTTCTTGAAACTCCAAATGTGACAAAACTAAGGCATGATGCGTCATATATTGTTTAATCAATAGTTCTAATCTTAATACCTAATGTCTTTTAATTTTCAGTAATCGTAATATATTCATATTTTCATAACTACTTAATGTGATTGTTTAAGTTTGACTTGGTTTTATTTTGTTTAAAGTACTTTTTAAACAGCTAAGATCTTTTGATGACATGACTCCGCGTGTGTAATGTATGTGCGAATGTGTGATGGATACATGGTTTTTTGGTGTATTTGCCTCCTTGCGATAGCGCGATCTGATACCGACTTTAGAGTACTACCTCACTGAAATACCATGTCGAAAGTACCCAGTACAGCATTCCTCCCGGTCACATTATACTGACAACGGGTAAATTAGTTGTTGCGATAGCTAAGCAGGGAATAACTACCACTTATAAGGACTTCGGTATGTTCCGACTTGGCATAATGATTGACTCTTTTTCTCCCATGCCTTACCCAGATATTGTTTACTTACAAATGGCATATTGTGAGGTGCCAGGACAGAAATACCGGTACAATAGGTACATGTAGGAAAATCAGTCAACGCTATGTTAATAAAAATTGAGAAAAACAAATGATCTATAGATCTGTTTAATACTCGGGTATTTTCTACTCTGTTACACTCTGTAGCGGTACGGGGTTTTGAAAAAACTTCCATCATGGAATTTGTTTTACTCATTTTGACAAAATAAGCATTAATAATCGAAGTAGCAAAGCGAAATTCACGTTTAACGGCGAAATAAGTCGATATCCTTCGAATAAAGGAAATTAAAAAGCCGAGTTATCATATACAAATTAACACTACTTATCAGGTTATACCTATGTAAGTCATCGAACGTTACGTACAATGTTCGATTGTATTATGTTATAACCACTTGTTGCTCATTGAAGTGTGCCTGGGGGGTCCTCATAAAAAAAAGAAATCTGTTGAAATTGCTGAATAAAACATTGATCAAGTGGACAATAACGTGGTATTTTATTTTGTTTAGCTACCAGTGGTATGTTAAACAAAAGTATTCCAAATTACTTTGCCGTAAGATATTTGCACTGCGTTCGCTAGTTTCAGCCAGAAAGAGCCATAAATAATTCAACTCCGCGTAATTGTAATGGTACCAGAAGTTCAATAAAACTCTCATTTAAGTAAGGATGGTAATGAATGGGTGCGCAGTACTGCACTATTTGATTATACATGCAAATGAAAAACAAAAACGAAATAAAAGAACACTTGAAAACCATTCCCCGTGACGCATTTTCCCAGTGCAAAGGAAATAATACTTCATGCTGAGGACATGCAATCGAACAGTTAATTATAAACGGATTTATGCATACGTTAACTGCAGGTACACCTTTTATATGTATAACATCTAAGCCATATCTAAAATGTATCATGCGCTTTAAATTGTTTTTAACACTGTTCCTAATGCTGTTTTAAGCCCCGTGTGAGTTGTTATGTGTGTATCTGGTTTTGTTATCATAAACCATTACGCATGGTATACATAGCCTACTTATCTTTCTACACATCCAGCACTATACCTAGCTACCTATATTTCGTTCTTGAAAGAAATGGAGTCAATGAGGACATACATATTTTTTTCTAGTTGTCCATATACTATTAGACAGTGTCTGAGTTAACTGATTCAATTACGTTTTCCGTAAACACGATTGATATTTGTGCGATTGAATACTCCGTGGTCTCATATATACTGAATGTGTCTTTGTAATCACAATAACATAACACTAGTATAGTAAATTATTCATATGACATACCTGATGAACGCTTAGTTCTGATCTGACAGAGAAAACCTTGTCATTTGTTTAAATATTGTTAATTGTCTGGGGTGAATTGTCTCGAAATCTTTTGATATGTCAGAGATGTCTTCCCTAACACGATTTTGAAGCATTCTTTTCAGCAATACATAAATTGGCTTTCTATCAGAGAGTCGTTGAATGGTAGATTGTAGTCTTAGGTGTTTGTTGGCCGAAATGATTTTTGGCTTTAGAAATGTGACATAATGTGACACAACTCCAATAACCCAGGTGGAGTATACATTGGTCTGGGGTGGATGTTGCGGTATCTGTACTGTAGCATTCAAGTGAGGTGGCACTATAAATGATGCCGTTGGAAGCACGGTACCACTACAAACAGAGCACATTACATCTCCAGCACAGACACAGGCATACACATATAGGCAGATATTAGCCAGGTGGCATATGACTTGTAGTTAGCGCCTGATAAGGCAGCACCTGCGAATTCCTAAAAAAATTGTATTGATTAATGTATACGCTAATTGTATTAATTGTATATACCTTTGAACTGTAAAGCAATTTAGAGTGGCTTATATTAGCTAGATAGGGCGCTATATCAAATATTGTATATCAATTATCACACATGGAGAACAAACTCTTCCCTATCCGTAGCTAGGTAGGCTTTGATCGAAGATGTTATAGTATTCTCCAATCAGTGGGAAATTGAGTATTGTTTTGTGTTTATGAACTGCTAATTGTAGTTAAAATAACACAACATTATCTTTAATGTATTATTTAATGCTGCAATAAATAAAAGAATGATTGCGGAGTCTTTACATATTTGTATTTAGGATGTATTTTACTATAAACACCTTGCATGTGATAACGGTGTCAGATTTATCTCCCATGAAACAAATCGGCCAGTGTCTATGGTTGTTGCTCTCTGTCATGTCATTACGTCCTGATGTCCAAACTATCAGAAATCATCTCATTAAGTGAGAATGCCTATCGAATAAACTTCACAAATCAGCCACTTTGGTAATGATGTTATCTTAAGTTCAGAATCTAATCGATTTCAAACGTTTTTTTACACAGTCTGAAAGGTTAAGGACCACTTAAAGTGTGACCTGATTGGTCACAACATCACCAGAGCTAATTGCTATATATATCAGGGAATCGGACGGGCACTCTTATTATACTCAGAGAACATATGGAGTATAGATTATACATATATATATAGCTAGCACATCTATGTTTACGATCTATTTTTATATAGATGATGAGGTGAAGATACATCAGGTCATAATGATATTTGAATAGCAACATAACTACATCGTTACAACATTTGTTATTATCATTATACATGACATAAAAACGGCAATTACTTGACTTAAATCATCAAACGTGTATCTTAATTATATCTGTAACTATAGTACATAAATCGATTTCAGTGTATAAAGTACAAGGGTAAACCATTAAATGTCAACACTCGATGTAACTCCATTAACCGGGAATGAAATACATCACGGAATCTACAAACATTGTGTATGTAAATCAATTATGGTGTCTGTTGATGACGAACTGACACTGGATGTACTTTTCCTAAGTAGTTTTGACTGTAGAGAGCTACCCTAAATGTCTTTATATCGCATCCTGTCATTTGATACAGGGTATGTTTCTACTACTTAGCCTGGTTAAGCTGTTACTGTGTCTATATTTTACTTAAAGAGTGCCGCTAACGTATTATCACTGCATGCATCCTAACCAATGCAATATCCGAATGTTCCAAAGATAAAAACTTTCATCTTCACTGCAGCGAAGATAAACGAAATATTATATCTCCACATGTAATGTAATAGAGTCCAGTATCGATTATATATTGACCAATCAGAACGCTATTTTCTATTCACTGCATTCAAAGCCGCTGATTTTATGTTCCAGTCGAGATGAGCGACGGTAGTATATATAGTAATTTATCACTACAGCTACATCATCTGTAGTGATTTTGGAAGCGAATCGCTTCAGATCATATCAGAAAACAGTACCTAGTTCAAAATCAAGCCCTGTGTCAAGGGTGACGTCATAAGAATATTTTCAATATAGAATAATTTATTTTCAAAATTGTACATAAGAAAGTAAACTGAATCATATCGTATTGACAAAGTGGAATGGTTCAGGTGAAAGATGAACCTATTGGAAAAAGAAGTTCGGGTTCAACAGTTGATTGTTTCAGGAGCAGAGCCATTTGTCAATGTCGTTCTTGTAGAAGGAATTATGATGTAGATAGAGTGCTGATACATGAATCTTTAGTCTCTGGAACATGGGTTTGGTTTAAATGAACTTGTCCATGGTTACAATATCAACACGAAGACTTGAATATTAAAATGTTCTGATTTTAGCCTGTTCAACTTTTTTGTGTCTTCCTCACTCTGCTTGTGCCTATTACTTTAAATTTTTACGTACAATTACCTTTGTTTTACGTCAAAGGGTAGTTGATCTAGACCTGCTGGTGAACTATCGGTTTCCGAGGTTGGCCTAAACTTGTAGCTCGGATTCATCCTGGCACGATTTACATCCATCACTAGTTTAAGGATAAAATATCAGCACAAAAATGTAGACTTGTAACATTCGAATGGTTTTAAAGGCACCATCATTTCTTTTGGCTTTTTGCATCGACAACTTAAAATTGAATTAAGCGCTTCTTTACATCTTGTTTCTACTTTGTTATATGGAACAAATGCGGAAAATGCACAAATGTATTTTGCATTTTGTCAATAAGCTGTTTCCCGCACTCAATCGGAGTGATAATACAACACATATGTGAAAGTCTATCGGTCATTGTTCAATTTAGAATAAATAAGAACACTTTCCTTTAGGAATGCCATGTCATTTTACTGTGCTCTACCTATTTTGCCTGGTAGTGAACTCGCATTTATTGCAGATGTGTAATGAAAATGCATCGATATGTACATGTATTGTGTTTATTAGGGATTTTGACTAAGTAGCTAACTAATGCGACTGGCTATCTAAGGCTGCCTGACCGCAGACCTGATAATATCACAATAACACATCAATATCACTGTTAATTCACTATTGACCAGGTTACTTACTCAATAGTCGTCCACCTCATATAATACTGAAAATCGAAATAGAAAGTTGAAACAATCAACGTAAACTCTGGTCAACTATATTATATAATACAAGCTTTCTCGTCCGCAAACAGGGAAACATGTCCTTTCCTCCTTCAGTCTATACCATGGTTGTGCATGTTTAGTGGTAAAATCAAATTGTTTGCGTCAATAATGATGCATCGATTCAATTCAAATCTCTCGTTTGTTCAATAATTGTAAGTGAATCTTCTTTATTCTACAAAACGTTTGGAAGTTCTTGTATGTGATTTAAGACGTTTCGTTCTCACACATTCACATAAACAACAATGATAAAATCGTGTATGACCTCAAAAGTAGAAAGGTTACCTTTATTCGTATATTATATCCCTAGTAACCTATTATTATTATTCGTTAATATAACTTCCAATTACACAGCGGACAATACTCGATTTCGCTGATATGAAAACTTCGAACGTTCGTTTTATAAATCTCTTATGAAATGGCAATTTGAACTAGAAACGTTTAATTATAAAGTCAATCAGCTCAATTAGCAAATGATATGAGATTCGATTAGATCTACGGGTTCGCCCATAATGACTTCGATAATCAATATACAGTGCCACCAGACATGAAACAATTACGGTATCATCTTAGGTAAATGTAATGCCTTAGTTACCAGAAGTGTTGATATACATGGCAACTTGACTTACATGTCCTTGTAGATATTGGTGCATCTGTCCTCAATTAGGTTACTGCTATTAAATAAATAAGTTCATGAAGTGCCTTTTCATTAATGGAATGAATTAATCATGCGTTCGTCATTATTAAAAGGATTACTTAATATAGGGTTCTCTTTAATAAATGACTTAATTAATATAATTTCATCGTTAAAAAGAGCTTTGGTAAGGCAATTAAATCCTCAATGACGGTCGAACATCATGTTTGAACATCTAAGATTTTTCTAAAAAAAATATAATTTGTGTGCCACGTGTAAGCCACAGGAAGTTAGCACCGGATTCGTTTTTCAAATAACGAGTTTTCCCGTTATTCGTTATTCAAAAATTATGTTTTGTTTTTCGTTATTCAAATAGCAAATTAGGATCAGCAGTGCTTTTTGATATCCAGAAAACGATTCTAACACATTAAGGCCAAATACGGCAGTGTTTATGTGTATGAGTTCGAAGAACGAAGAACGAAAAACGAATAACGAATAACGAGTTTTCCCGTTATTCGTTATTCATTTTTTTTTGGGTTTTTGGTTTTTCGTTANGCACTGAATGGAACAGCTCCTCAGTACCTACAGGAACTTGTTACCCTGTATCAGCCGTCAAGATCACTGCGGTCGGAGTCAGAATCTTTGTTGTGTGCCCCAAAATCTCGTACTGTGACCTACGGAAACAGATGCTTTGGGAGGGTTTCGGCTACGTTGTGGAATAGCTTACCATCTGCTATTAGGAAGTCGAATACTCTGGCCAAGTTCAAGAGGGACATAAAAAATCACCTCTTCACGTCTGCATTTTAGAATCTTTGCAAAGACGTCATGTAAATACCAACCTTTTTTTTGTTCAATTATGTACACATTGCTTGTTAAATGTATGAAAGTGATTGCAAGCCTTTGTTGTTTGTTTTCACAATTATAAACATTACTATTATCCATATGTTGTAAAGCGCCTTAGAGTAATTTTACAAATTATATAGGGTGCTATATAAATGCTGTATTTTATTATTATTATTATTATTATTATTATTATTATGCAAAACTAATCATGTACAACGAGGCGTTTCGAACATGCATTTCGGATTTGAAATAGGAATGAAAAAATCAGCAATACGTGCCTAACGTTTTTCTAAATATATATATATATAAACAAAAGGTCAATGGTGCATGTAAAACGCATTAAGACATAATAAATATTCACTTATTGGTTGCTACAAAGAGTATATTCTTAGACTAGTTATTCATGTAAACCGTGACAAAATAAATTCAAATCCATTAATAAGGCTAACCTCGAGGGATGAAAGTCCAACAGTAAAGTCAACCAGCTTGTGACATAAAGTTATCACTAAATGATGGCTAACCTCGAGAGACGACAGCCCACCAGAAGAGTCACCACTCTTTTGACGTAAAGTTATCACCAAATTAAAGCTAACCTCGAGAGACGACAGCCCACCAGTAGAGTCACCAATCTTGTGACGTAAAGTTATCACTAAATTACAGCTAACCTCGAGAGACGACAGCCCACCAGAAGAGGCACCACTCTTGTGACGTAAAGTTATCACTTAATTACAGCTAACCTCGAGAGACGACAGCCCACCAGTAGAGTCACCAATCTTGTGACGTAAAGTTATCACTAAATTACAGCTTACCTCGAGAGAAGACAGCCCACCAGTAGAGTCACCAATCTTGTGACGTAGGGTCATTGCTAAATTATGGCTACCCTCAAGGGCTGAAGGTCTGCCAGTATAGCCACCAAGCTTGTGAGGTATTGATATGTTATCACTTAATTATTGCAAGCGAGGAGGCATCTTGTATTTAAATCATACGAAGCAGTGAAATAACCACGTGAACACCTTCACTTCACCAACAGCTGAACGAACGATTCCTTTATACTTAAATGTAGTAAGTGTTAATGCTTATATTTCTACTACATTCCAACCAGGTACGTTTTTGTAAGACATATGTGTTCCAAACCGAGTGCTGCTTAGTTATCATGTTTATCTAACTGAAGTCAGTCCATTTTTAAGTTGTATAAATACATGAGGTTTACTGAGTGTCTTTCACAATTTAAAACTATGTAATTAGTGATAGATGAATATGATAGCTACACATAATGAGTTTTAGAACTTTTTTACTTTCGTAACGTTCATATTGCATCTAGAAAAACCATGTTTCCTCAGAAAATACAAAATTCCTGTTTTCGACAGGCGAAACGATTGCCATGAATTATGACGTCTCAATTGTAGATTGCGTTGCAAAACATTTTTGCACTGCATCATAATAAAAACATTGGCAAATGAAATCACATCCAGGGTGTTACCCTCAAGTGAAACCAACCATGTTTACCAACTCTTAGCAGGTTTATTCCATGAGTAGGAAGAGTGGAAACCTATACTTTTTTGTCGGAGAAACACGTGTTGTGCGTGAGTTTTCACTAACCCTTTCGCATGTTTACTCAGCCATTAGCCTGGAGTATTTGATATGTAGTGACCTGAGGCTTTGTGTGTCCTTGTCGACTGTTTCCTTTAATTTCTTTGTTTGAGGTTAATGTAGTATTATATTCAGATTCAGGTCTTTGTTTTTATGACAGCTTTAACAGCGATCGATTGAGAAATGTCCTAATTAGATAGCTAACTATTGACCTTCCGGTTCGACTACAAAAACACATTTGATCTCTTTATCTGTCACGATATCAATTCGGGAGGAGGGGTTCAGCGCATAAATCCAATTGCGTTCATCGCCCGGTAAACGTAAGTTTCATCAGTGGTGTGTATATAGTGACTTGTAGCGTAAATGTATATAGTTGACCAAAAGTTCAAAAGTACTTACTACCGTGTAATCGATACACCTATCGTACCAATAAGCTACGTAAGCCATGACCCGATGGTTGACGTCACAATTATGATGTCATTATTCTAACCTTGGATAGCACAAAATATCCATGAAAGATGGTTGTTATGTTTATTGAACAAGCACATACGATACTTACATCATCGTGTGTAGAATTTCAGGAAAACAAGACTGTAGTAGCAAACATGAAATCCTTTTTGCTAATATCAGAAAACAACTCAAATTCCAAATTGTTGTCGAAAAGAGCATTTATTCAATGCCAAAGAATTATAACATAATTCTGTTAGTTACATGATATAATTGTGATCACGATACATACACTAATTCTGTACAAAATGATATCATATAATATCTTCCCTACTATTATCACTCGATTTCTCGACTCGACCTCGAGGACTGAAGGTCCACCAGTAGAGTCACCAAGCTTGTGACGTAAAGTTATCACTTAATTATGGCTAATGTCGAGGGCTGAAGGTCCGCCAGTAGGGTCAACCAGCTTGTGACGTAAGGTTGTCACTTAATTATGGCTGACCTCGAGAGACGACAGTCCACCAGTATAGCCACTAAGCTAGTGACGGAAAGTTATCACTAAATTATGGCAAGCGAGGAGGCATCTTGTATTTAAATCTTGTATTTAAATCACCAAACACGTGAACACCTTCACTTCACCAACAGCTGAACGAATGATTCCTTTATACTTAAATGTAGTAAGTGTTGATGCTTATATTTCTTCTACATTCCCATCAGATACGTCTTTGTAAGACATATGTGTTCCAAACCGAGTGCTGCTTAGTTTATCTAACTGGAGTTAGTCCATTTTTAAGTTGTATAAATACATAAGGTTTACTGAGTGTCTTTAGCAATTCAAAACTATGTAATTAGTGATAGATGAATATGATAACCACGCATCATGTCGATTCATGAGATTTAGAACTTTTTCACTTTCGTAACGTTCATATTGCATCTTGAAAAAAACATTTTTTCTCTAGAAACCCCCCAACAAAAATCCTGTTTTCGACAGGGGAAACGATTGCCATGAATTATGACGTCTCAATGGCAGATTGCGGTGCAAAACATGTTTGAATGAAATCATTATTAAAATATTGGCAAATGAAATCACAACCAGACTGTTACCCTCAAGTAAGTAACCAACCATGTTTACCATCTCCAAGCAGGTTTATTTGATGAGTCGGAAGTGAGGAAATCTTCATTTTTTTTGTGGAAAAAATACGTGTTGTGCGTGAGTTTTCACTAATTCATTTTCATGTTTACTCTGTCATTAGCCTGGAGTATTTGATATGTAGGGACCCGAGGCTTTGTGTGTCCTTGTCGACTGTTTCCTCTAGTTTTGTTTGTTTGAGGTTTATGTAGTAGTAGATTAAGATGAAGTATCTATTTTTATGACAGTTATAACAGCGATCGATTGAGAAATGTCCTCATTCAATCATCTAACTTCAGTCGGTCAGCTTTTATTTCGAGCGCCCATCAATCTATTCATTTAATTTGATCAACCGAAGAAGATTCATTACGGCTTCAATTTTAACAAATAATGGTTTTGCCATGTGAAAGTTTCTGGTATGAGGATTCAGGTAACTAGAATCTTACAGACCGTCCAGATTAGGACATATCTTCTTTTCATGTCGAATTAGAGAGGCATGATATGTCACATAAGAACTCAGCAACACAAATTGAAATACCGGTTGTCTATTGTGAGTTGATTAACATCGCTGTGATTGTAAATAACATACTAACAGAAGTCTACTTAGAGTTAAGATTATTTGTATGGTAAGGATTACCATAGTAAATATAGATCTACATGTATTAACGTTAATACGACAATACAAATAGAAAATAGACATATGAATACATGTATGTAACCGGAAAAATACTGTAAATAATGTGGTGGGTAAAATTTAGCAGAGACAATATGTTATTTTTACTGAAAACCGCATAACAATTATTAAACTGTTTTCTTCAAAGAATTTTTGTGTAGTGTTGTGCAGTGTAAGAAATATCAACAACTTTATATTATTTATTTTTACAAAACATACAATTAAGGTATATTCGAAGATTAGATACAAATAGAACGCAACCTGTTCTGATTCCTCTTGTGTTTTCATTAAAAGTTGTAGAAGACAATTAACTAAGTAGATGTTTAAGTTTATAAAACTGATTTCCAATAGGATAAACAACACGAATACAAAAAACAAGTATTTCACTTTGACATAGTCACCGACTGTTGAGTATATACCCTAAATATATGTAAACTTTTAAAACATTGATTGTTAATGTGTTTTCAGTAAATACTATTGTATGATACGTACACTGTTGTGATTGTTATAAGTGTCGTCAGGTTGTCAGTCCTGGACTACAGTACTCTACATGTTTATTTACCTGTACTGCTAATTAGTAGATCTGACATGGTTAATGACAGGCTTGACCGGAGGATGACACGATTGTTAGAGATTGTTCTGGTAATGTACGTTCCATCTGACAAGTTTCGGGGTTTAGTACCGCGAGAAACTAACGAAGTGGACATCACTTGATAAAGGTCATCCTGGTAGTTAATGTTTACACTGATAACGTTAATTGGAGAAATGAGTGCCACATGTACCTTCAAGATCGTCTGCTTGGCAATTAGTGGATAGAAAACAACACAATTAAAGCAAAATACCGAATCAACTGCGACATGTCAACACCGAAGATTTTGAGAAGAATAGAAGGTATTTTCAAGAAAGGGAAAGCTCACAGTCGGAAATATTGAAATCGTCACCTATCGTACAGCTTAATAGTGTGAATCGAATGAAAATTATAACACATTATATTAATCAAATCCATGCATATACAATGCAATTTCACATCGGTATTTATTTGAAATATCTCCGTTATGGCCTTTTTGCTGACATGACTGCGCATGTGAAGCATATATACCTGTATTTAATGTTCATTATTATGTACGAAGTGTTCTTATTGTTCGTGTCAATTCGGAAATCAAAGATGATCACCATGACCTCTTATTGGCTGAGCCATTTTCGACTTCTGCTGAAGAATCGCTCACCAATTGACTCCAAATTTGGTAAATTATCCTGTATGACGTGCCCAACAAATATTCTTACCTTTAAACCGTAGCGAAAAGAAAGATGGCCGTCCTGGCATCTGATTGGCCGAGACTTTTGGACTCCTCAGGAACTGCTGCAGTGATCGACTATTTACTTCGTTTGAATAGTCCGTAGGCTGTCTTTTTTTGATTTTTTGCGCCGAATCGAAAATCCAAGATGACCATCATGGCCTCTGATTTGCTGAGGCATTTTCTAATTCCTCGTAAGAATTGTTTAAGCTATTGTCTTCAAATTTGATAAAATGATCTAGATAAAGTCTCTGACATCTGCTCATAATGTTAAGTGCCAACCTGAAAATTCAAGATGGCCCTTCTGGACTCTGATTAGCTGAGCTATTTTCGTTTCGTACTCACGTGAGCGTTATCGCTTTTTGTGCTTTTTGTTTTATGTATGCGTTTTAGAAATAGACCAGATAATATACAGCATGTACGTTCCAGTAATTAACTATAATGACAGTTTCGTAAAAGTGCACAGTTATTTTCACTATGTCTGCTGCATGTAATTGTCCGCAACTCAATCTTTCTCGACGCGCGCCGGTTATAACGCCGGTTATAACGCGTATATAATTTAGGGTCTGGTTTAACACAATGATCATAGTGATCGAAGCGTACCGTTTTATGATGATAAACGACTCGCTTAATCAAGAATATTCTATTGGAATTCACGCTTTAGAAGCCATTGTTCGTGATAGATTCCAGTCTGTACGTATCACTGCTATCTATAGAGCATTGCCTCGCGAGGTTTCACGCGGTATCGGTATGTGTTCATGTATATCAAATAATGTAGCATGGGTATGTGTTTATAGTTGGTATTTAAAGTTGGTATTGCTAATTTACAAAAGGTGATTTAGTGTATAATCCCAGGTAAGGACTACTCATTTATTGGCTAGGGAGTACTAAGTATTTCATTTCAACTCACTTTGTTGTTATATATTTCATAGTTGATAGATAATAGTGTTGTGCATTACTCATTACTTAGAGGGACTGAGTGTTTTTAGACAACAGTTATATTGATTAATTCATTAAAAAATGTACCCAGTTATGCAAGTAACTTTATTTGTATATATTTGCACTGAGTAGCTGGAATAACATCTACTCGTAGTACAGACAATAGGGAAGGGGAAGTGACTGATACGAACCCCTGTAAACGTCACAGTTGGAATCATGTGGCGAAGAAACAATATCTAACATAATCCGGATTTTTATAATAGCATGGTACACATTAAAGTAAACAGTCAAACTATCTAGCAACGCCACCCATGGTTTCTGTGTTATTTCCAAAACACCAATTATTGCCAGGAAGTATTTCATGAAGAAAAAAATATGACTTTGAAAATAAAATGAAAACTAGCCAAACAATTTACCCTTGATTGACGCCGGGCAAACGGTCCAACTTTTAGACCAAACAATTTTGCATTTTTCTGAAACAAGAAGTCCAAGGCCTACTTAAGGGAATATTTACACCGCAGATTTACTCGCCATGCGGTATGATCCTAAATAGATAGTTCATGTGAAGAAATACATTAAACAGAAATATTGTAAAATCATCACTAACGATTACGGAAAGGAAATGTTTACTTCTACAGCATCTCACGACCACCATGCCATTTTCAAATTAAAACCTCCCGTGTAGATTACTCTGGTTTAAAAGTCAGTTTGTTAACAAATTGTACCCATTTACAACAGAAACGGATACCCCGGACAGGCCCTAGAATAGCGAAACAATGTTGGTGTATTTAAACTCCTATCTCAGCAGGTGATGTTTGTATATTAGTACTGAATAAAGACAACTTCAATTTTAGTTCAAGTTGACATTTCAGTCATCATATTACCCGTAAAGTCCGGAAATGATGTGACACTTACTGTGATAGTTACTATAGGTTATAAATACTTCCGCGAGAAACAAACATACATTGCTTCTATCATTTAATTATATTTTTTACTTTAATATTATAAACATTTACAACTTAATATCATTAAAAAAAACATAAATCATGCTTATGTCATTAGTTATTTTATGTAATAATACTTATCGCAATTATATTTAATATTTTCCGCTATTTTCTTTTTCATATTTATTTCCTCAGACTAAAAAAGAAATTCCATGATGGAGCTTGGTCTTTTCTCTTACAAGTTTACTTTCTTTTTATTTTGTGTCTCATCTGTTCCAGTTGCCTTTCTTTTGTTGTTGTGTCTCATCTGTTTCTGTTGTACTTCCTTTTGTGTTGATGTCTCCTCTGTTCATGGTTTCATTCCTTTCATTCGCTCTCTTCTCTATCCTGTTATCTATTATTTTTTATTTATTTTCTATTTTACAACCGTTATCGAACCCCGGCCGCCTTGGCGAATGGCAAATGCGCTTTCCACTGCGCCAGCCAACCATCCTGTTGTCCTTCCTTTTGTTTGGTTATCTCCTCTGTACCTGTTGTCCTTTCTTTTGTTTTGATTTCTTCTCTGTTCGTGATATCCTTTCTAATGTTTTGGTTTTTCCTCTGCACCTGTTGTCCTTCTTTTTATTTGTATTTCTTCTCTGTTCGTGATGTTCTTTCTAATGTTTTGTTGTTTCCTCTGCTCCTGTTGTCCTTCTTTTTGTTTTGATTTCTTCTCTGTTCGTGATGTCCTTTCTAAAGTTTTGGTGTTTCCTCTTCTCCTGTTGTCCTTCTTTTTGTTTTGATTTCTTCTCTGTCCGTGATGTCCTTCCTCGTGTTTTGGCGTTCCTCTGTTCCTTTCATCCTTCCTTATGTTTAATGTATGGTGTTGTCTATTTTCATGAGTTCCTCTATTCCTGCTGTTTGCTTTAGTATTTATGAAAAACACGTTTTCCTTATATATAAAGCATGAAAAAAGGATCGTTTACTTTCCATCACAAAAGCTTTGTATGTTCAACATCAAATTTGTAATCGAAGAATCCAAATAGATTTTAAAAATTGAAAGTATAATTTAAAAATAGAGTAAATATAGCAGTATGAATTTTCATATCAATTAGCAATTTTATCAATCAAAAATATTTTTACACCGTCTAAATAGTCGTTTGTAGAACAATTATATTGATCACTAGGCATTTTCGTGTGGTAGAAGAAAGTTTCACGATATGTAACCGTTGTTTGTCATGGTTACCTGACACCCATTGTTATGAATCTGTTTTTTGAATTTGAAGGTAACTAAACTCAAGTTGGATCCTATTGATGAGCAAAGGCATCTGTTTAACACATATTTATATATCAAACGATACGTTAAACACTCAGGATGAGTGAACGTAGTGACGAACTATATATTTTTCATAAGCATTTTAGCTCTTTTTAATCTATGTAAATTCCAGCCCTAGCATTCACGCCTGTATGCAAATCAAGGAAAAGTGAATATGTCATTTACTTTATAATAATTAGAAAACTAATGTCACACGCAGGACCTGACTTGCCGTTACCTTGATGAAAAGCCTTTATAACATGGTAACATTCAGGTAGGTATTGTCAGGCCGTTGATGTAATACTAATAGCAGGAGTAATTCGATTTCAATGTTGGATAAAGAATATCGATAGAATTTCTTTTACAGAACGTTTTGAATCATTAAATGCTGTATATGAATAGATAACGGCATGAAAATCGTTATATAACTATATATATGCTAATTTTGAAAGTATCGCATTTATCGCACATTTGTCACCATTTGTTAAGGTCCGACTAAAGTCTACACGAGTCACATTCCTCATTCATATCAAATAAATAAATGATTCTCATCTCCCCAGAATGTCCCATACTAGTTTTTGGTCGAAGTAATATTGAAAAATAATGTACAATACACTTTCATTGATTATGCGTCAGTCGTCACGCCGAATGTTCAGTTCTTTGATATTCAGCAAAAAGATACGGGAGTACGGGGAAAGATTTTCAAAAAAGTGAGCGTATCCATTGGGATATCTTTGCAAGATGTAAATGCAAGAAAGATGGATACTTAAATATATATTTTGGTGTAAAACTTTTGATGTTATTGGCTTTTCCTGTCACTTAAACGAAAAATGCAAAAATTAATATGTTATTGTTTTATGACAAACAACGAGTAAAAAAATGTAATTGCAACAAAATGACATCACTCATGGTCAATTGCTATATACCATCGGAAAGGGTATTGAAAGTGCCACTTAACAAGGGAAAGGGTATTGAAAGTGCCACTTAACAAGGGAAAGGGTATTGAAAGTGCCACTTAACAAGGGAAAGGGTATTGAAAGTGCCACTTAACAAGGGAAAGGGTATTGAAAGTGCCACTTAACAAGGGAAAGGGTATTGAAAGTGCCACTTAACAAGGGAAAGGGTATTGAAAGTGCCACTTAACAAGGGAAAGGGTATTGAAAGTGCCACTTAACAACGGAAAGGGTATTGAAAGTGCCACTTAACAAGGGAAAGGGTATTGAAAGTGCCACTTAACAAGGGAAAGGGTATTGAAAGTGCCACTTAACAAGGGAAAGGGTATTGAAAGTGCCACTTAACAAGGGAAAGGGTATTGAAAGTGCCACTTAACAAGGGAAAGGGTATTGAAAGTGCCACTTAACAAGGGAAAGGGTATTGAAAGTGCCACTTAACAAGGGAAAGGGTATTGAAAGTGCCACTTAACAAGGGAAAGGGTATTGAAAGTGCCACTTAACAAGGGAAAGGGTATTGAAAGTGCCACTTAACAAGGGAAAGGGTATTGAAAGTGCCACTTAACAAGGGAAAGGGTATTGAAAGTGCCACTTAACAAGGGAAAGGGTATTGAAAGTGCCACTTAACAAGGGAAAGGGTATTGAAAGTGCCACTTAACAAGGGAAAGGGTATTGAAAGTGCCACTTAACAAGGGAGGAAGATGTTCTAAATGGGTTCTATTCGAGGAATAAACACTGTTTTGATGTGTATTTCATGCCAATTCATTAATTTAAAAAGAATTGAATCGGTCGTGGGCTGCCATGCAACATCTCTTTTGTTAACAGATATATCATGCCAAACTGATTTACGCTTCACCATACACACTTTTTGTCTTTCATGGACTCATCGGTGATGCTAGGGGCCGAAAAAGTTTGAAATCAAAATTCGTTTTAACTACTGAAGGGGAGGTTCGTTAGTCCCGTTAACTATAAGAATGAATTTATACCATCTTTGAAGTGTAATGAAAGTGTAATTTAGATCAACAGAGGAAGTAATTAACGTTTACCTGACTGTGTAGTTAGACCGACGTTCCGTTAATCCGTCTCATTAATATACCGGGCGGAGCTTCATCCTTATGTCGGATTAATATTTAATAGAACATTTCAATACGCTATAACTACGGTCACGTAGACCGGCACTTTTGTTGTGATGTTGGTCAATGCTTCGAACCCGCTACAGCATATACAAGCTGGTACTATGTTTTAATATGTTATAGAAGGACACAAGGATACCTATAAACAGATATAACATGTTCTAAAACACATGAACTGTGCTGATGCTACGTTAACGAAATGCTGTTCACGCGTGACACATATAGGAGCTGGATAAAGTTATAGTGTGAGTAATAGGCTCATGGACCAACGTGGCCTAAGTACTGTAGCTCTGCGGACGAACTGATAGTGTGGGGACCAAGGAACAGAACGCAAAGGTAAATTATTCAAATTAACGGACATACAAAGATGTAGGTACATTAGTGATGGACCAGTAGTCCTATTTTTATGTCTGATACATATTTTCCGATAAATATTTGTATCTAAGACTCTATGATGCGGTCAAGTCCATGAACGTTCCATCTAGTGATCGCTAATGAACGTTGCTTACTGAAGGCTGTGGCTTACGTTGCTTACTAAAGGGTAAGGCTTAGACCCATGTAACAATATGTTGTTAAAGGCGATACTAGGTTGAACAGATGCCGTTTGTTCACTTTATTTTTGCATACGCCTAGGTGATCATAGAGTCAAATATGGAATTTGTGAATACCAAATGACGCTGTCCTCTGATGTATTGTGTTTCGTCCTCCTGGTAAAGGCGGCCACGACAGTGTCAGCTTTGAGACAGCTGCTGATAGCAGTATGCTTGACATTCTTAATTAGTTTCTAATGAATAGTTTCATTATTTGAGCATCCCTGTATATCAATATTTGCTATGTTGTTATTGATTACAGGTACACTCCGTATGTGTCAAAATCTACCAGATTTACACATTATCTGTAAATATAATCTTTAGGTATTGTAATATTTGTAGCACTCTTATCGCCATAGTTATCATCAATTTATTTTGTTAAACTAGTTATTATATACATCACACATACTGCAGTCTCTCCTAGTTATTTTTCTTTCCTTGTCCATGAGCTCATATACAAAATATTTAACCAATATTCATTATTCATTTTTGTTTGTTTTGTAATTTACAGTATAAGTCGTTCCTTAAACTTTCGACCACAGGAACAGAAATAGAATAAAAAAGAAGACAAACTGTACTTTTTGCTGCACATAAAAGGTTCATGCCCATTCTATGCAAGGAAAACATAAATTCATCTTTGCCCATATAGGGGTTGACAACTGACATCTGCCGTTATTATTTAAACATTGCAACTCAGCAATAAAACAACTGCGCCATGAAACGTCAACACTTATGCAGCGTGACCATATTACAATAGAACCGCGTCATCAAACGTCATCATTCATGCCAGGTAGCCATATCAATATAGGACCGCGTCATCAAACGTCATCACTGTATGTTGGGTAAGTATATCTAATTAGGATCGTGTCCTCAATTTTTGCACTTGTGTTTAAAAATGCAACAATATCTTAGTCTGCGAAGTTTAATAGATGATTGCCATATTATTGTATCTAAACATTTTACATGATTCCTCAACTTTCGTAATTGATGTTAACATGAATGCTCTGGGTTTTATATATTTTCTTGTTAGAGACACATCCAGTGGATAATGTGTGTATATTTTCGCATCTTTCACGGGTTGGTCGTTGAAATGATTTTGAATTAATGTCATAAATCGCATGTTCTTCAAATTACACGAAATAATAAACACATCTGAGTAATCATTTGTACGTACTTTTATTTTTAAGGAAAAATAGGGAAGATCAACATACATTTCGTTATTTGTCCTACTTCTTTTCCACCGAGCAGAATGATGTATTCATTTTTTTTTCTATAACGGTGTCGTAAAAAAAAAAAAGATATGCATTACAGCATGATTATGTCGAAATCGCATGCTCATACTACTATTAAAAGGGATGGAGAATGTTATCTACTCGAAATTGTATCACACTTTGAATAACACGATCATTTCACGCCTTTTTTATGTGAAACTGCCGTTTCATTGTTTTTTATTCAAATGGACTTCTTGTTTATATTTATCTCAAAAGTTTCTGCTAATTACTTGAAATTAAGATAATCTTCATTGTTACTTAGCAATGTCAGGATTTAGAACTGGTCACGCAATACCTAGTAATGTTGGCGCGGGTTTATTTCTCACTTCACAGAAATAATGCCGCACAATGACGTGACGTGTCTTGGCTTGTCATTATCAAAACATATTTTTTATTTGAAGTTGATCACAAGAGCTGTTTTGTTTACATGTTCACAGAAAAACTAGAATAGCGTGCGTATATGCATAAACTATACGCTATAGTGTGTGACACAATACGACGCTAGATGGAACTGACACCAAATACCTGGAAAAAAAATGCGATTTAGCAGTGACAAAAGAATGTTTCTTCATACACTACAACCGTTTCGTAATTTTCCTTTTTTGTTTACATTTTCCAGACAGCATAATCAAAAAGGACAGCTAACATAAAATATCTAAAGAGTAGAAAGTAATTAAGCAGTGCCATTTCTTTTGTTTCTTTATAAACGCTACAAACCGTTCGTAATCTTCCTGTTTTGTTTCCTTTTTTTCCAGTAATCATACAGATAAAGGACTCCCTTCAGCGAACGGCTGCGACCTTCCCTCCACTTACTGTCAGATCAGCCATCGAACATCTAGTTATTCTGAGAAATCCAGCTGTCTGTGTATATGTTTGCGAGCGTGTAGACTAAGGCCTTCGTGTCACCAGACTCTTTACTGGTGTTATAACACTAGTATGCTACTTTTAACTATAACTACGTATGCTATAAATCGGAACTTTTAATGGCGGCATTAACACAGATATAAATGCATACATTGAGAAACGAATGGATCAGCAACTAATAATTTATTTTCAGGCCTCACGCACAAGACGGAAGTCCATCACGTATTGACGACAGTCCTGGCATATCTCACGCTTACACTGGTACTGAGTACTTGATCTACTGTGCTTTAGCTCCACGATACGTTTGCTTTAAATCAGACTTAAATTTTGATGATTTAGGTTTAAAAAGGAAACGCTTTGAAACATTTTACGAGGATTATAAATGGTCTGCTCTTACATTTATTAAACTGCTTGGAATCGTACGTGATTTTGACACAAAGTTGAAAACTAGTTTTCAAAAGGAATCTTTTGCGGAGTGACAGCAATGCACTTCTATAATTAGTGGCATAATCATATATCTACCTTTAGTGTGTTACTTGTCATAAAACAGACTATTGACACAAACAAGTTTATAAATCGATAGTATCGTTACGCCAAGTATATAAGTCGAGGAATCAAATATAGCGCGGACGTACTATAATTACTTACCACCCATCGTTCTGGCGGTGTTCGGTGTAGTTGTGTCAGTTACAGCAACGACTCTACAATTGATGAAGTGACACAGTCGTGCGACGTTCCTTTTATGTGCATTTGAGTACAACTTTATACTGTTGTAAATTTTAAATATTCTGGATTCCTTGTGAAAATGGGTTGCAGTCAGTCTGGAAGTGTGAGGATGCAGCGCTCATCCCAACAACTAGAGAACTATCTTACGTCGGAACAAGTGCGCCTTGTGAAACAGAGCTGGCTGATCCTTGGGGAGGACATGGCTGCCACTGGTCTACTGGTGTTCAAAAAGTAAATATTTTCATTTTTACATATCTCAGTAAAACAGTTGAATATCTCAAACTTAATACCGTCCTTTCTTCTTATATTCATCAATACAATGCATGACATCGTAAGATAAAAACAAATATCGAAATAACGCTTTATTACAACCATAATTATACAATAGATGCGTGGTTTTTATTATAATATTCCCTGTAGAACATATAAGATAGTATATATAAAAGTGAATATAGCCATGTGACTTTATCTATTAGTTTCGCCTTAGTTACAACAACATGATATCCTATATAGGAAACAGCTGTATGATGCAGTGCTATCTATTTACGACCTGTACCTGTGTTGTATCTATTACCAGATTGTAAAGGTCCAGTCCCATGTGTAAGGTTTATCTGTCAAGATACAACGTGGTAGACTCTGTTGAGGGAACCGTTTAGTCGCCGAGGTTTGCCGTAACCTTGATGGCCACAGTTATCTCATTTGTTCAGTGGCATGGTTCATAATAGACACACTTCACTTTTTATATAATGAAATAAACCAGTACTTCTGTAATGTTTGAAATTCATATGATCATCAAGGCTTTATGCCCCTCTCCTTCCGTTTTAGCAGTAGTTTAGTATGGTGTAGTGTAATTCATTTTTGGCAAGCTGTGTCAATTACCGACATTTGAAGGTACGGGCCCACGTGTGTGTCTTGGGTACATCTTCAATATACAGGTGGCGTTTCCTATATTATGTTCACCGTATTATACATATTCTTTGTGGCGTAAACTTAAAACTAATATATTACAGTTGAGAATAGGCAATAGGAATATAAATATTTTGTTTCAATTATTAACTGAGCAACAGAATCACTATATAATGAACAAAGCTGATATAAAGACATCTATGTTTTTCACACTCTTACCGTACATACTCTTTGAGGGAGATTTATCATACACATATCATATACACTGTATCTAATAGTTCAATGATCACATAGGTATTTATATAGATCTTATGATAACTGATAATACGTAATGTTATATTCATTTTAATAAGCAGTAAAACTTTTTCCCGAATTATGTTATGAAATGAGTATTTATTCATTTATTATGTATGTCGATAGCGCGTTTCGTAGTAGGTCAGGTCTATAAAGATCCGCTTCCCTTCAACACAGTTTATTCCACGTATTAAGCCTACATATTCAATCGATAATCGGTATTTCATTGACTCTAGCCTGAAATTAAGTAAGTTAAAAATTTACCTACATGAATCAGGCGAAAATGGAAATACTTTTGAACATGATAATATCAATTACTTTCTGTTCTTCATTGCATTTAGATGCCCATCTGATTTGATGTTAATGAATAAAACATACTACCACGAAATGATACATTGTATTTGAATAGCAGTGTTGATAATGATCTATTTTAGGAAAAGGATTAGTGAAGGTTTTGCCGCTCTCTACAGAACTAAGTAGTGTCGACATCACCTATAGGTCGTGGTGATTTGTCATATTAACATTATATATCTACTAATGGTGATCAGTGTTTCCCATGAGGGTGAGTCCCAATTATCTTTACCATTACCTGTCAATGATTATAATATCACGCTTAGGTCACTGGATACCTACCATCACGATACCTACACCGTGGAGGTCACTGGATACCTACCATCACGATACCTACACCGTGGAGGTCACTGGATACCTACCATCACGATACCTACACCGTGGAGGTCACTGGATACCTACCATCACGATACCTACACCGTGGAGGTCACTGGATACCTACCATCACGATACCTACACCGTGGAGGTCACTGGATACCTACCATCACGATACCTACACCGTGGAGGTCACTGGATACCTACCATCACGATACCTACACCGTGGAGGTCACTGGATACCTACCATCACGATACCTACACCGTGGAGGTCACTGGATACCTACCATCACGATACCTACACCGTGGAGGTCACTGGATACCTACCATCACGATACCTACACCGTGGAGGTCACTGGATACCTACCATCACGATACCTACACCGTGGAGGTCACTGGATACCTACCATCACGATACCTACACCGTGGAGGTCACTGGATACCTACCATCACGATACCTACACCGTGGAGGTCACTGGATACCTACCATCACGATACCTACACCGTGGAGGTCACTGGATACCTACCATCACGATACCTACACCGTGGAGGTCACTGGATACCTACCATCACGATACCTACACCGTGGAGGTCACTGGATACCTACCATCACGATACCTACACCGTGGAGGTCACTGGATACCTACCATCACGATACCTACACCGTGGAGGTCACTGGATACCTACCATCACGATACCTACACCGTGGAGGTCACTGGATACCTACCATCACGATACCTACACCGTGGCGTGCATAGACCACGATACCTTACCTATCAGTTGATACTTGCCGAGGAGACGCTTAACATTATTACCAATTCTAATTAAGTAAATATAGAATTACTGATTCGTACTTTGCGATCTTAAACTTGCTAATTGGTAACACTGATTGACTAAACAGAAATATTGCCGAGTGCACAATGAAAAACCTCAGATAAATTTAATCAGGTAATATTACTGTTATTTTAAACTTTACGATGTAGCATTGCAGGCTATGAGAAGCATTTGCGGGTAAAAAAAAAACATTTTGGGCAAAAAAATCAAATTAACAAACTATAAACATGGCATTTCAGAACATTCCGATTATAAACAGTAACAATGCTGGTTGACAAAACGTTACACTATCAAATGTAAAACGTAACTCTGTCAAATGTAAAACGTAACACTGTCAAATGTAAAACGTAACACTGTCAAGTGTAAAACGTAACACTGACAAGTGTAAAATGTAACACTGTCAAGTGTTAAACGTAACACTGGCAAGTGTTAAACGTAACACTGTCAAATGTAAAACGTAACACTGTCAAGTGTAAAACGTAACACTGTCAAATGTAAAACGTAACACTGTCAAGTGTAAAACGTAACACTGTCAAATGTAAAACGTAACACTGTCAAGTGTAAAACGTAACACTGTCAAATGTAAAACGTAACACTGTCAAGTGTAAAACGTAACACTGTCAAATGTAAAACGTAACACTGTCAAGTGTAAAACGTAACACTGTCAAATGTAAAACGTAACACTGTCAAGTGTAAAACGTAACACTGTCAAATGTAAAACGTAACACTGTCAAGTGTAAAACGTAACACTGTCAAATGTAAAACGTAACACTGTCAAGTGTAAAACGTAACACTGTCAAATGTAAAACGTAACACTGTCAAGTGTAAAACGTAACACTGTCAAATGTAAAACGTAACACTGTCAAGTGTAAAACGTAACACTGTCAAATGTAAAACGTAACACTGTCAAGTGTAAAACGTAACACTGTCAAATGTAAAACGTAACACTGTCAAGTGTAAAACGTAACACTGTCAAATGTAAAACGTAACACTGTCAAGTGTAAAACGTAACACTGTCAAGTGTAAAACGTACCACTGTCAAATGTAAAACGTAACACTGTCAAGTGTAAAACGTAACACTGTCAAATGTAAAACGTAACACTGTCAAATGTAAAATGTAACACTGTCAAATGTAAAACGTAACATTGTCAATGTAAAACGTAATACTGTTAAGACGTAACACTGTCAAGTGTAATGCGTAACACTGTCAAGTGTAAAACGTACCACTGTCAAGTGTAAAACGTAACACTGTCAAGTGTAAAACGTAACACTGTCAAATGTAAAACGTAACACTGTCAAGTGTAAAACGCAACATTGTCAAGTGTAAAACGTACCACTGTCAAATGTAAAACGTAACACTGTCAAGTGTAAAACGTAACACTGTCAAGTGTAAAACGTAACACTGTCAAGTGTTAAACGAAACACTGTCAAGTGTTAAACGTAACACTGTCAAATGTAAAACGTAACACTGTCAAGTGAAAACATAACACTGTCAAGTGTAAAACATAACACTGTCAAATGTAAAACGTAACACTGTCAAGTGTAAAACGTAACACTGTCAAGTGTAATGCGTAACACTGTCAAGTGTAAAACGTACCACTGTCAAGTGTAAAACGTACCACTGTCAAGTGTAAAACGTAGCATGGTCAAGTGTAAAACGAAACACTGTCATATGTAAAACGTATATCTGTCAAGTGTAAAACGTAACACTGTTAGGTGTAAAACGTAACATTTTCAAGTGTAAAACGTAACACTGTCAAGTGTAAATCGTAACACTGTCAAGTGTAAAACGTAACACTGTCAAGTGTAAAACGTAACACTCTCAAGTGTAAAACGCAACATTGTCAAGTGAAAACATAACACTGTCAAGTGTAAAACGTTTCACTGTCAAGTGTAAAACGTAACACTGTCAAGTGTAAAACGTAACACTGTTAGGTGTAAAACGTAACACTATCACGTGTAAAACGTAACATTGCCAGGCATAGATTTTTCTTTTATTCATGGTATAAATGTAACATTGCCAGGCATAGATTTATTTTTATTCCGGGTATAAATGTTACATTGCCAGGCATAGATTTTTTTTTATTCTGGGTATAAATGTAACATTGCCAGGCATAGATTTTTTTTATTCTGGGTATAAATGTAACATTACCAGGCATAGATTTTTGTTTTATTCTGGGTATAAATGTAACATTGCCAGGCATAGATTTAATTTTTATTCCGGGTATACATGTAACATTGCCAGGCATAGATTTATTTTTATTTTGGGTATAAATTTAACATTGCCAGGCATAGATTTTTTTTTATTCTGGGTATAAATGTAACATTGCCAGGCATAGATTTATTTTTATTCCGGGTATAAATGTTACATTGCCAGGCATAGATTTATTTTTATTCTAGGTATAAATGTAACATTGCCAGGCATAGATTTTTTTTATTCTGGGTATAAATGTAACATTACCAGGCATAAATTTTTGTTTTATTCTGGGTATAAATGTAACATTCCCAGGCATAGATTTTTGTTTTATTCTGGGTATAAATGAAACATTGCCAGGCATAGATTTATTTTTATTCCGGGTACAAATGTACCATGCCCGGCATAGATTTATTTTTATTCCGGGTATAAATGTAACATTGCCAGGTATGAACATATAATTTACGGGTATAAGTGATAGTGCTGGATATGAAACAAAACATACGTATTAAGGTATAAAGCGTTATATATCTTTGAAATATACAAATAACAAATTACAGTAATAAAGGTCAGTGCTTGCCACTATTCTATTTAAAACTTTCAGTCAAACACTGAGATGTGATTACACCATCTGTCGGTTGAGTGTTAATCAATCCATTGATACGTCATATTTAAATCCCATTTATTGATAACAGATTGCATTGACCATTGTACCACGTGCTTATCGCGTCAACAAAAGTTCTCTTCATAAATTACATGTTGCTTTGGTTTTGTTTTGTCATTTGTTAGCACCTTGACGAGAAGCACACAATGACTGTGTGAGCGTGCAAAAAATATGAGATCAAAAGATCGATATCTGTTTAGTACAAACTACTCAGTACTTCAACAAGATTGATATTGTAAAAGAAAACAATAATGATTACCTTTTATGGCGACAAAAGAAAAATGGGACATTCATTGGTGATTCAATGCTTTTCAGGTTATCGGGTAAGTTTTGTTTTAACCAAAGGTTGGAGGAGATAGTTAGTTTGGTGTGTTTTAACTTGTTGTTTGATTGTAAGAGTTTACCGATGTGCTACCAACAGAATCGGGGAACTGGGTGTTTGATTTAGTGTCCCTAGAAGAGTAAAACATTAAAATATACAAATCTTGTCGCCATCATATAGTTTTCACATTGTCCTTGTTTTGGATGTCCATTCTGAGGACGTGTTAAGTGTGATATTACAGGTGAGATAAGTACATTATATATGTTGATACCGTGTCTATTACCTGAGATATTACAAGTGAGATACGTACATTATATATGTTGATACCGTGTCTATTACTTGAGATATTACAGGTGAGATACGTACATTATATATGTTGGTACCGTGTCTATTACCTGTGATATTACAGGTGAGGTACGTACATTATATATGTTGATACTATTGCCTATTACCTGTGATATTACAGGTGAGATACGTACGTTATATATGTTGATACCGTGTCTATTACCTGAGATATTACAGGTGAGATACGTACATTATATATGTTGGTACCGTGTCTATTACCTGTGATATTGCAGGTGAGGTACGTACATAATCTATGTTGATACCGTGTCTATTACCTGTGATATTACAGGTGAGGTACGTACATGATATATGTTGATTCCGTGTCTATTACCTGTGATATTACAGGTGATATACGTACGTTATATATGTTAATACCGTGCCTATTACCTGTGATATTACAGGTGAGATACGTACGTTATATATGTTGATACCGTGTCTATTACCTGTGATATTACAGGTGAGGTACGTACATAATATATGTTGATACCGTGTCTATTACCAGTGATATTACAGGTGAGATACGTACATTATATATGTTGATACCGTGTCTATTACCTGTGATATTACAGGATTATATATGTTGATACCGTGTCTATTACCTGTGATATTACAGGTGATATACGTACGTTATATATGTTAATACCGTGCCTATTACCTGTGATATTACAGGTGAGATACGTACATTATATATGTTGATACTAGTGTCTTTTACCTGTGATATTACAGGATTATATATGTTATTACCGTGCCTATTAACTGTGATATTACAGGTGATATACGTACGTTATATATGTTGATGCCTTGTCTATTACCTGTGATATTACAGGTGAGATACGTACATTATATATGTTGATACCGTGTCTGTTACCTGTGATATTACCGGTGAGATACGTACATTATATATGTTGATACTAGTGTCTTTTACCTGTGATATTTCAGACAAGGCACAGATAATGATACACCTATGTGATACCTACTTGAGGTGAAATTGTGGTATATCATTAAATAAGTGTATTTGGTACACTAGTATGGTACCTTGCAATCATGCGTTTTCGAAAATTGAACCATTGAGTCCTGACGTCATAACGTGGACTATTCATATCAGAAAAGATGTTAGATTATTTTATTAACCTCGAGTCAACTGACTCATGGGTATAATACATATATTACAAGATAAGTACAACATGTTATGCAATATAATACAGAATAACATATGGACATATGTTAAGAGGAGAGTGACTCTTTACGTACACTTGTTGCCAAATGTAAATATTTTCCAAGATTAAAAAGTTCCTTTACATTATTGGTACTTAATAGTTGAGTTAGCTTAAACACACTCGGACTTAAACGATAATATTTCTTTATGTACTTTAACCTTAGAAAAGATGTTAGTGTATTGAGTCATTGGAATCATAAAGTGCCCCGCATTGTAGCCGGTCGTCTTATGCTATATTTATATTTCAAGTTGTATATAACACAAGCAGAATTACGGTTTAACAAATTAACCAAGTAGCAGCCCTAACCAGTAGATACTGATTACTTTTTCTCATCCATCCAGAATTTACTACAAGATAAGTGTTGTTGTGCCGTTTAAAGTGTGTATCGGATCTCTGTACACATAGCCCTTAACATCTAGTCTAAATCCATCTTTTAACCATTATGTGGTACTAACGCCATTACTAGGACGAGGATACCTATTTGCTAGGTGTTCAATACAGCAGCATGACCGAAAGTTGCACTAAATTTCTAATGCACTGCCAGGAAGTCACTAACGTTTCAGCATCATCATCATTTTCTTTTGTTACGTACCGGTATTTCCCTGGAGATATATTGAGTTTTAATCTAAAATGAGGATATTGTTTTATACAATTGATCGGTGTCTTACCTCATTCTCATTAAGCAGTTATCTCTTAATGGCCGTCAGCCTTGTTAACAAGTGTAAAGTCACCTTGTATCTAGTGTAAAGTCACCTTGTATCTAGTGTAAAGTCACCCTGTATCTAGTGTAAAGACACCTGGCATCTAGTGTAAAGTCACCCTGTATCTAGTGTAAAGACACCTTGTATCTAGTGTTAAGTCACCTTGTATCTAGTGTAAAGTCACCATGTATCTAGTGTAAAGTCACCATGTATCTAGAGAAATGAACACACGCGTTATAACAGACAGCTGTAAAGTTTGGTTGCTGATACTGTTTTCCAAAATGAATTACGCTTCACCATAGCGCTAACGTTTAAAATATACCGCCAAAGATTAATCTGCAAAGTCCAACATTTTCTATAAAATAACATTTTAATAGATAAGTCAAACATGTGATTAATAGGAAACGTGATAAAAATCGATATTCTGCCATACTGTTCGAATCTGTAAAGTCTCCAACCTGTAAAATGAGACAATCTATGGGAAGTTTGGTCTCTTAATACAGGTGGTCTTTTTACAGGTGGTCTCTTAATACAGGTGATCTTTTTACAGGTGGTCTCTTAATAGAGGTGGTCTTTTTACAGGTGGTCTTTTTACAGATAATCTCTTAATACATATGGTCTTTTTACAGGTGGTCTCTTAATACAGGTGATCTTTTTACAGATAATCTCTTAATACATGTTGTCTTTTTACAGGTGGTCTCTTAATACAGGTGGTCTTTTTACAGGTGGTCTCTTAATAGAGGTGGTTTTTTTACAAGTGGTCTCTTAATACAGGTGGTCTTTTTACAGGTGGTCTCTTAATACAGGTGGTCTTTTTACAGGTGGTCTCTTAATACAGGTGGTCTTTTTACAGGTGGTCTCTTAATACAGGTGGTCTTTTTACAGGTGGTCTCTTAATACAGGTGGTCTTTTTACAGGTGGTCTCTTAATACAGGTGGTCTTTTTACAGGTGGTCTCTTAATACAGGTGGTCTTTTTACAGGTGGTCTCTTAATACAGGTGGTCTTTTTACAGGTGGTCTCTTAATACAGGTGGTCTTTTTACAGGTGGTCTCTTAATACAGGTGGTCTTTTTACAGGTGGTCTCTTAATACAGGTGGTCTTTTTACAGGTGGTCTCTTAATACAGGTGGTCTTTTTACAGGTGGTCTCTTAATACAGGTGGTCTTTTTACAGGTGGTCTCTTAATACAGGTGGTCTTTTTACAGGTGGTCTCTTAATACAGGTGGTCTTTTTACAGGTGGTCTCTTAATACAGGTGGTCTTTTTACAGGTGGTCTCTTAATACAGGTGGTCTTTTTACAGGTGGTCTCTTAATACAGGTGGTCTTTTTACAGGTGGTCTCTTAATACAGGTGGTCTTTTTACAGGTGGTCTCTTAATACAGGTGGTCTTTTTACAGGTGGTCTCTTAATACAGGTGGTCTTTTTACAGGTGGTCTCTTAATACAGGTGGTCTTTTTACAGGTGGTCTCTTAATACAGGTGGTCTTTTTACAGGTGGTCTCTTAATACAGGTGGTCTTTTTACAGGTGGTCTCTTAATACAGGTGGTCTTTTTACAGGTGGTCTCTTAATACAGGTGGTCTTTTTACAGGTGGTCTCTTAATACAGGTGGTCTTTTTACAGGTGGTCTCTTAATACAGGTGGTCTTTTTACAGGTGGTCTCTTAATACAGGTGGTCTTTTTACAGGTGGTCTCTTAATACAGGTGGTCTTTTTACAGGTGGTCTCTTATTACAGGTGGTCTCTTAATACAGGTGGTCATTTTACAGGTGGTCTCTTAATACATATGGTCTTTTTACAGGTGATCTCTTAATACAGGTGGTCTTTTTACAGGTGATCTCTTAATACAGGTGGTCTTTTTACAGGTGGTCTCTTAATACAGGTGGTCTTTTTACAGGTGGTATCTTAATACATGTGGTTTTTTTTACAGGTAATCTCTTAATACAGGTGGCTTTTTTACAGGTGGTCTCTTAATACAGGTTGTCTTTTTACAGGTGGTCTCTTAATACAGGTGGTCTTTTTACAGGTAATCTCTTAATACAGGTGGTCTTTTTACAGGTGGTCTCTTAATACAGGTGTTTTTTTTACAGGTGGTCTCTTAATACAGGTGATCTCTTAATACAGGTGGTCTTTTTACAGGTGGTCTCTTAATACAGGTGGTCTTTTTACAGGTGGTATCTTAATACATGTGGTTTTTTTTACAGGTAATCTCTTTATACAGGTGGTCTTTTTACAGGTGGTCTCTTAATACAGGTTGTCTTTTTACAGGTGGTCTCTTAATACAGGTGGTCTTTTTACAGGTAATCTCTCAATACAGGTGGTCTTTTTACAGGTGGTCTCTTAAGACAGGTGGTCTTTTTACAGGTTTAGTTTATACTGAAATCATTACAATAGGGAACATCGTTTAAGCAGGTTTCACTGTATTAAGTAGGTAAGTAGTTAGTTGTTAAGTAGTTAGTAGTTAGTAGTTAGTAGTTAAGTAGTTAGTAGTTAAGTAGTTAAGTAGTTAGTAGTTAGTAATTAAGTAGTTAGTAGTTAAGTAGTTAGTAGTTAAGTAGTTAAGTAGTTAGTAGTTAAGTAGTTAGTAGTTAAGTAGTTAAGTAGTTAAGTAGTTAGTAGTTAAGTAGTTAGTAGGAAACCCTGAACTGTCATTCATTTATATTTTATTTACGATTGATGATACTCGATAATCGATTTTAAGAATAGCGACAAATAATTACTAGCAATAAATCAGAACACATATAATGGAGAATGTGTAATATTCTCTGACATGGTACTATATCAACAAGGAAACACTGTCAAATTGATTACAGGTTTTCCCTGTGTTTGTTTAGGAAACCCTCACCCTCTCTTGTGCTTGTTTACAATGTATTTCATTGACGTTTCCGTGTGAAATTGTGGACTTTGGTGCGCTCTACTTAGCACGTGGTGTGACATGATAATCTTAGTAGCAATATACAGATTCATTAAAACGCTATACTTCAGATATTGTGGCAGCGCCAGGGTCAATAAAATGTGGTTAAATAAACCCATTATTTATTTTGTATACCTGTTTTTTATACGTTTTATTTTCAGGATAAGAAATATTATTACTTGAAACCATTGCTGCGGAATTAATTCCATCGTCGTTTGGAAATGGAAATTCCTAACTCTGATACAGACGAGTGATTCAGTATTATACTAATAGGACAAAAAATATCCTCAATAACCAGCATGATCGAGTGATGAATATTTTGAAATTTGATTTTATCCTTGAGTGTTGTTCATAAAATAGACTATCCAGTATGCTCTAAGTCACTACGCTTAGATTGGTCGAAACATTAATACGTAACCTTTTAACCTCAGCTCTATGGTGCAGCGTGTTTCATTTTGGCAAACAGTATCAACAAACATATGTTACATCTGCCGGCAATAACGCGTGTGTTAATCTATCTAGATACAAGGGAGTAGACTCTGCAAGTGGATATTGTAGTCCCTAAGATGTACATTTTGAAACATAAACACGTTACTCATTGTTCATTTGATACTCACCATAAATAGTCATTTGTTGGAAGTTTGTGTGATTTAGGGGTTTATTGCATCTCCTCTTCTGTTTCAAAAATAGCTTAAACAAATTTGGATTTCCAACTTTTGGCCACTGGCATAACCAATTTACTAACAAGGGCGGATGGGCTGAGTGGTGCTGCGTGTCTGTTATGATCATCTGTCATGTTAACAAAACATAATATTATCTATTTTCAAAGGATAGACTTTTGAAGAATTGTTTATAAAATCATAAGCGCACATAAAATCATAACTCGAGTTCAGTAACTATCAAATTTTAACAACATGAAAGAAAACGAGATTAAATAACTCACGAATTGTTGACCATTTTCTACCACAATTATTAATGACATTGTCGAATGATACATTACATTTAACAGCTCCAAATATGCTTACCAATTATCGNGAGGGTTAGCAAATTTCAAACCTCCATTAACAGTTCAGGATTAAAACAATTAAAAGGATGGAAGGTGGTAGTCAACTGTTTGGTGTTTTACCAACTCCTCTATCATTAATGCATGGTCATCAACTTGATTAATATTGTGGTAGAAAGTTCTATTTATATAACCCGTTATTACATACAACTTCATATACATGTATTACGTTTCGATACAGTCCCGCACGATAAGGGTAAGGCGTAATATTTCATATATAAAACTATGAACACTTTTGAACCGATAGTTAAATTGCATTAATTTCCAACTTAATAATTGATATGAAAAACATCTACACTTTAAAACGTTATATTATATTTAATCGCCAGTGCTGCAGAGGAATGTCTGTATTTTGTATCGAATAGAATGTAGTCCTTTACACCTGTAATAGACATGGAATAATGTCATTGAATGCGACAAGCACAAGCTATTACGTTTTACAGATTAAATGAACAATTTAGCATTGAGCATGATTACAATAGGAACCAAACACATTAGGTTTTGTTTCGATTTTCTCGAGACGATAACTGTTTTTTGCAGTTTGGCGTTTTCTGCTTATACATATATGCAGTGAATGCTAAGATTCCAAGAAAACAATAGTTCAACTTGAAGTCTTGACATACGATTGCCTTGTTAATACCCTCTGTGGTGTTTCTGACTCAATTAAACCAGATCTTCTGGTATAGGTTGACGTGCTAGTCGGACTGAGTTATAATAAAGGAACTAATGTGTAGTCTTCTGTCCTCGCCATTTCCCTAGTAGGTTGCCGTATACTAATCAACAAGGCTGACGTAGGTGACAGTCTTGTTGTAGCTGTAGTAAGTACGACAGTAGTAAAACACGTGTCACTAGTGTTATCCTAGATTCAAAACATGTCTGATATTGTTACTTTGTCGAATGAACTTAATAATGCATTCAATTATGGCAATTTGATACCGTTTAAATCCCCCTAGACTTCTCAAGGCGTATCCGTGTATAAATAAAATTGACGAGTTCGAATAAGGTATTTTTTTCAAAGATAGCGTTCATACATGTACCTGCGTTTTGGTGAGAGATTACGAGTTGAAATTGCCTATATCAATCCTACGATCACTTTTACCATCTGAGACGTAATGACGTATTTCTAGCACAGCATATGTACATTGTATCACTTCGTAGAATAAGTTTCAACAGATACGTCTCATTAAACTCCTGTTTCATTAACAAGTGAATACATCACAACCGAAAACGCAGTGTTTTTTATCGCTAATGGCTTTATTCACATAGAGAACTTTCATGCGTATTGACTTCGGTACATTTTGCAATGTTCCATTCTCCCACATGATCAAGTCGTTTGAGGTCTGAAGTGCATAATACAAACCACATCACAGATATCTCCTGTGCCTCAGTCCACTCAGGGCCTGGAATATTTTTTTCCCTTTATTATGTGTCAATATTGTATACTCATCTGCATTTTACAAACTACAAACAAAAAATTCAGTTTAAAGTGCATATGAACTATCGCCGAACAGTAAATATGACGCCCACTCATGTAATAAAAGGCAAGTGGTTTTATTATTGTAAATACATACTAAAACAAAAAGTAAATAAGTGTACTGAATTTTCGTGCATCGACTTGATGAGAGTAGTAAAACTAGACAGGAATGATTTGTGTGATTCCGCTGAATATTGCTGCAGTAATTGCGTAAAGTAATAGCCAGTAGATCTTTAGTCCAAACGTAAAGTAATGGCCAGTAGATCTTTAGTCCAAACGTTAAGTAATGGTCAGTAGATCTTCAGTCCAAACGTAAAGTAATGGCCAGTAGATCTTCAGTCCAAGCGTAAAGTAATGGTCAGTAGATCTTTAGTCCAAACGTAAAGTAATGGCCAGTAGATCTTTAGTCCAAACGTAAAGAAATGGTTAGTAGATCTTTAGTCCAAACGTAAAGTAATGGCCAGTAGATCTTTAGTCCAAACGTAAAGTAATGGCCAGTAGATCTTTAGTCCAAACGTAAAGTAATGGCCAGTAGATCTTTAGTCCAAACGTAAAGTAATGGCCAGTAGATCTTTAGTCCAAACTGACTGAGATGGCCATTGGGTGCAGTCCAGATGTTTCCTTTGATTGCATTCTAAATCGACTTATACTTATATTGCAGGCGCTTATTTGATGACAATATCATAAAATATCCATCACATTATGCTATTTAGTTGTCCATTATGTTATGATATTAAGTTGTCCATTACATTATGATATTAAGTTGTCCATTACATTATGCTACTAAGTTGTCCATTATGGTATACCATTAAGTTGTCCATTATTTTATGATATTAAGTTGTCCATTATGTTATGATATTGAGATGTTCATTATGTTATGATATTAAGTTGTCCATTATGTTATGCTATTAACTTGTCCATTATGGTATACCATTAAGTTGTCCATAACATTATGATATTAAGATGTCCATAACATTATGATATTAAGTTGTCCATTGCATTATGATATTAAGTTGTCCATTACATTATGATATTAAGATGTTCATTATGTTATGCTTTTAAGTTGTCCATTATGGTATGCTATTAAGATGGTCATTATGTTATGATATTAAGTTGTCAGTTATGTTATGATATTAAGTTGTCCATTATGTTATGATATTAAGTTGTCCATTACATTATGATATTATGTTTTCCATTTGTCCATTATGTTATGATATTAAGTTGTCCATTATGTTATGATATTAAGTTGTCCATTATGGTATGCTATTAAGATGTCCATTATGGTATGCTATTAAGATGTCCATTATGTTATGCCTTTAAAAAAAAAAGCGTAGAACATATTAGCAAACATCGGTCATTAGATCAACGCATTGTCTTATATTTGTCATGCTGTAGTAAAATGAAGGTTATTTATTGCAAAAAATAGGATATTCTTGGCATCAACTACTGTATATCACAACCGTCAACTTGATACAAAACATAGCTATGTAATTGCCAACTTACCTATATCACGAATTAACCTCTTTATCCGGCCTCTCTACCCTATCCCACGTATTAACCTCTTTATCCGGCCTCTCTACCCTATATCACGTATTAACCTCTTTATCCGGCCTCTCTACCCTAAACCACGAATTAACCTCTTTATCCGGCCTCTCTACCCTATACCACGTATTAACCTCTTTATCCGGACTCTCTACCCTATACCACGTATTAACCCCTTTATCCGGCCTCTCTACCCTATACCACGTATTAACCTCTTTATTCGTCCTCTCTACCCTATACCACGTATTAACCTCTTTATTCGTCCTCTCTACCCTATACCACGTATTAACCTCTGTATCCGGCCTCTCTACCCTATCCCACGTATTAACCTCTTTATCCTACCTCTCTACCCTATACCACGTATTAACCTCTTTATTCGTCCTCTCTACCCTATCCCACGTATTAACCTCTTTATTCGTCCTCTCTACCCTATCCCACGTATTAACCTCCTTATCCGGCCTCTCTACCCTATACCACGTATTAACCTCTTTATTCGTCCTCTCTACCCTATACCACGTATTAACCCCTTTATCCGGCCTCTCTACCCTATCCCACGTATTAACCTCTTTATTCGTCCTCTCTACCCTATACCACGTATTAACCTATTTATCCGTCCTCTCTACCCTATACCATGTATTGACCTCTTTATCCTACCTCTCTACCCTATACCACGTATTAACCTCTTTATCCGGCCTCTCTACCCTATACCACGTATTGACCTCTTTATCCGACCTCTCTACCCTATACCACGTGGGTCATTGTTCGGTCTCTGTTTCCTCTTCAATCAATTCATTGTTTAACTCTACCTCTCATTTCCTATTTCTCTGATCTATTGCTTTACAGGATACTATGTCTTATACTACTTGTTTATTGTCTTACATCACCGCCACATACTGTCATCTACACTGTATGTATGTCACACAGCGTGTATCGCCGATACCACATACTGTCATATACACTGTATGTGTGTCACACAGCGTGTATCGCCTATACCACATACTGTCATCTACACTGTATGTATGTCACAAAGCGTGTATCGCCTATACCACATACTGTCATCTGCACTGTATGTATGTCACACAGCGTGTATCGCCTATAGCACATACTGTCATCTACACTGTATGTATGTCACACAGCGTGTATCGCCGATACCACATACTGTAATATACACTGTATGTGTGTCACACAGCGTGTATCGCCTATACCACGTGTTTACTGTTTTGCGCTGTATTTATGTCCCACAGCGTGTATCGCCTATACCACGTGTTTACTGTTTTGCGCTGTATTTATGTCTCACAGCGTGTATCGCCTATACCACGTGTTTACTGTTTTGCGCTGGATTTATGTCTCACAGCGTGTATCGCCTATACCACGTGTTTATTGTTTTGCGCTGTATTTATGGTCTACACCACGTGATGAGTCTTTTACACTACTTCTGTGTCTTCTGCTACGTATTAATAGTGATGGAATTATACACTGTAGATCTCAGGGGGAATTATACACTGTAGATCGCAGGGGGAATTATACACTGTAGATCTCAGTGGGAATTATACACTGTAGANACTGTAGATCTCAGGTGGAAATATACACTGTAGATCTCAGGAGGAAATATACACTGTAGATCTCAGGGGTAATTATACACTGTAGATCTCAGGGGGAAATATACACTGTAGATCTCGGGGGAATTATACACTGTAGATCTCAGGGGGAAATATACACTGTAGATCTCGGGGGGAAATATGCACTGTAGATCTCAGAGGGAATTATACACTGTAGATCTCAGGGGTAATTATACACTGTAGATCTCAGGGGTAAATATACACTGTAGATCTCAGTGGGAATTATACACTGTAGATCTCAGGGGTAAATATACACTGTAGATCTCAGGGGGAATTATACACTGTAAATCTTAGGGGTAATTTTATGTAATTAATTTATATTTTATTATTGAAACAAGTGATTGCTTTTCCAGATTTGGGTTTAGTTGTTTTTGAAGAGTATACGATTAGAACTATGGTGCAAACTTAATGCGATCATCAATGATATTCACATCTCAGCTGCTCTGCTATACCCATGGCAATTGTGTTCTCTACAGGCTGTATGGATGCTCTTCCAAATCAATGCACTGATGGGATCATCCTTCTGGCTATGTTTTTAATAATTTATAGCGGAATTGATATCAAACGCTAAGCAAATCAAAGACATTTCATCAGGCCATATTGATTACTACAAGTAGATAAAATCATACCTATACATAATTAATACTAACACTAATCATCGGAATAGTTATACTGCCCTGACATCTGCTTCCACCATCTTTAATTAGTTATTAATAATCTCTCTTAGAGATGCAAATTGGATCACAACATTGGTTTTCACATCCAATGCAGCTTGAGACGAAGATGATTTACGGCGTATAGAAGTTATGGAAATGCCTACAAATAATGAAACATTCAAAGCAAGTGATAGGTCAGAGAGAACTAATAGTGACACGAAGACAAGAACATCTTTTTCCCGTTCAAATGCAACGAGCGTCGGCTGTCAGTTTTTAAGCGAACGTTTAGTCAGAGAAATTTAAATCGGGGGTGAATGTTTTGAAATAATCCCAAAAAGGTTTATATCATGTACCATCACAAAATTATCCGACTTTCTAAACGTTGTTGCAAAGTGTTGTTTTTCTCATTATATTATTTGCCTTTTTCCGAATGTCTGGACTTATCTCGGGATTGTTTTCCCCATTTATGAACATTCTTTGATTGCAACTTTCGATTATTTCTATTAATTTAGACTTTTTCATATTTATGTAAAACATATTGGAATACTGAGAAACAAATTCACGAGACAATGAAAAATCCAAATTTCCATTCACAGACACAATATCGTCTTCTGATTGTTGCAAGTCTTTTATTCCTCTTTGTGACAGCGAAGCAAGCATACAAAGAAATAAACATTTATTTAGTTTAGTTTGTTCATTGACATATTGATTGAATTTATTTAATTCACATGGGACAGCTTTATCATTGAGACTACTTCCTCATATCACACCCTTCACACTGATTGTTGTGTACTATATCAGTAGCTTTATCATTGAGACTACTTCCTCATACCGCACCCTTCACACTGATTGGTGTCGTCCATCAAAGCTCACTAGCAACCTTGATATAGAAGTGCAAATGACATGTTATATTTTTCCAAGGATCAGTCAGAATTCAAGCTGAATTCATTATGGCGGGTTTCATTACGTCCAACATAACCAGTAAATTGATACTGGTCACGAAACACGTGAAATATAATTATTTTATAAACTCTTACATTTCTAAAATCACTTCTAATTGGAGTCAAAACAAATATATATATATAACAACTAATAGAAATACGAAGTAACTATTTAAAACTCATCGATGAAGAAATCCATATGGCCAATTTGTCACTTTAGAACTCATCAATTGTACTTCAGATCAAAAGAATCATACAAACTTCTCAAGTGATGTTGTTTGTGTTGTTCTGGTGCTAGATACAAAAGCTCTGGTATATGATGCAAATTGTTATTTTCTTTCTGTCGAAGATTGGTTTTGGGAATATACAAAAATCACACCCGTACAGTCCGAGGCCTAGATCCTAACTGCTTAAAAATCACGAATATCAAAAAATAAAAAAATAAAAATATTATTCAGTTACGTATTATAATTGCATAGATGTAAATATGTTCTATAGTGAGTAAATCTGACAAGAAAGTTCCAAACAAATTATATGACAACTTGACTGTTTCTAAAACAAAGATAAAAGTTGAAGCTTGTTTATTTTACTGACATTTAGCACATCACTCAATAAATTTAAAACGAACGATATTTGTAGTAAAAAAATCAAAAGTAACGAGATATTTTTTATTTCAAATTTAGCACTTTCATCATAGATGACAATATATTATACACATAGAAGACAAGGAAAACGGACGAGTATTACTTCTTTTACTCACATTTTCCCCTCTCTTGCTCCGTTTTTGTACTTCCGGTATCTACGTCGTCATGTTGAATGTTGAGGCCTGATGCCCAATAGCATAACTAATCAGAGATAAACAACCCGTCACCGTGCATCAGGGTAATTTTTATATCTAGAATAATTTCACATTCGTGTCTATTCTAGTTTTCTTCCATAAACAAGTACTCTAGTTTGCATAGTATTCGTGTTTTAAGTGACGCCGAAGGTTATGTAATTAGTTAGGAGGCCGAGGCAGACACGCGCTTCCGGAACCCTCCTGATCTAAAGTGTAAGCAAGGATACTCCGTATTGACTGATGTAAGGCGTTTGATATACTGTCCATTACATTAATACGATCAATATACAAGTCCTCTCTGAGAATAACGTAACCTTTTCCCATGAAAACTTCAAATAAAGCACCTTTATCCCATGTATACATAGTTCATTAATGCTATGATAACACACATACATTAATGTAATGTTAAATTTATTCCGACTTCAGAAGGCATGGTCTGTTCTGAAAGCATCTTCCTTGAAACGTTGTCGTTTGAAGGTTATCCAATGCGTAAAGGAAGTCGCTGTTTAGAAAAAGGAAACTTTCTGCTAAGCAGATTGTCAGATTTACGTCAAAATTAACGTCAGTGATATACGTCAATTACGAAGTCACCGATGTGCCATATATAGCCTTGGCTCTATGTTATTAGTCAATGGCAATGTGTAAGCAACTGAATACGTGTATAAGTGTTCAAAGCCCCACCCTCATGTTATAGGAAATGTGTATATTCATATAACGGAATATCATTATTTATGATTCCGTTGAAAATAATACTGATCTGCAGACGCGAGCTTTTGACATCCTATCCATGCCTATGGTGTTCACTAACAGGTTGGCATGTAACCATGGAAGGTCAGTATCACGTGACAAAACAGCTAGGTAATACTGGCAGCTAGTATCCACTATTACGTGAGATGGGGGTACGGGGGAAAGGCGTCTTTAATTTGTCTAGAACTTATAAAAAGTGCATTAAAATTGTTTGAATATATAGTAAATAGGAGATTTAACACTGCAAAATACTAAGTGTTTCATGAGTATTTTATAATTGCAAATATAATAGAAATTCTTTAAAACAATTAAATTCAATATGTGTCATTGATTGACTACTAACTATTGTACTCGTTATTTCCCCTCAATAATATTATTTTTGGTATCTCTTATTGCATTTGATAAGTGAATGGTTATGACATCACAATGAAACCAACTTCAATAACGTCACTTTTAACAATTAACTGATATTATATTATAGCTTAAGCTTAATAGATGTCGTAAAGAAAATATATTTTTTTACTGCAAATTCCTCTCAGATATGGAGAAAAAAATAGCATCACCTATTTTAGAAAAAGAAACTTGTAACGATTTGAGTAATATTCCTGAGTCAAAACCTCGTTGAGATTTCTTTGTCATATCCTTAATGTGGGGACATTTTCTATCAACTCTCGTCTAAAATAAATGCGATAGTCGATCATTAAATTACGTCATAGCTAACCCTGTTGTGCCGTCACTAACTGCAGCTAGAAGTCCGCTCTTAAGCACTTCAAGACGAAAGCGATGTCAATGACAGATGATATATGTGTTCATGGCCAGTCGTTCGAACAATCTTTCTACTGATCGCTTAAAGATGCAATCTGACCGGGGTAACAAAATGCATATCGCGATCAACTTTGTAATTTATTATTGCCTATGTCATATTTAGACCACAAGGTGAACTTACTTTGCTAAATTTACCAAGAATGTCTACATATTTGACATTCTTGCACCGCTTATACAAATTATGTGTGATAAATGGGCGACAATGCCCTAGTTTTGGCATTTGCTTCAAAGCAAAAAATATAATTATCTTCTTTTTATTTCGTTTTTTTGACGCATATCGTTTAAAAAACTCATTTCAGATTTATTACATCAGCTTTAAATTTTTTTTACTTAATACGGACTTGTATGAACATAATATGCGCCTCCTTGACGACGGTTAAAGTGTTTGCATATTGTTCAGGTTACGAACGCACGTGTACAAAAATCATTGACATACGACACCTAGATGTATTAACTTCTAGACTTCTTATCTTGTTCTGTGTGTCGACACCAGGATTAATTATCCTGTTGATTGGTCATTTTCATAGAAACGAAGACAATAGATTCGTCGTAATATCCTGTCATTACTGCCTGGCTTTGTGGCATTTGACAGTAAGGATCCTCACTGCGTAGAGATGACATAGAGAACAATATCCGTATATCGATGTTAACAGATGCTGTATTAGTGAAATATGTTAATTCACTCCTTGATGTTTGACGATAAATAATGAGCTTCAACTAAAACAAAAAAAAATAAGAAATAATTTAAGTAAGACAATGTTATTCTGTATAAAGGCACACAAACAAACGGCTTAATAGTGGGTTTTTTAACGGAAACATTGACGTAGTTGCTTGTCATAGTAAACCTCAGTTGCCTTTACTGGATTGAACGGCTGCTGTCGATGATCTATTCTGAGCACGGTGCACAGCATACAAGCACTAACTGATTGCCTCATCTTGACGAAATGACCATCCCTTATTTATTTTTTATCAATTAATTTTGTTCGGTTATTTGGTATTCTGACTGAATAGGAGATAAAAGTGTGTATGTTAAAGTGATTTATTTGATAATCCACAACTTGGAAGAATATTCTACTGGATGTGGATAAACTTTAATCTAACTTTTCAATTCCGAGCCCTATTGTATTATTGTGACGCCATCTTTCTCTCTTCCCGTGTAAATATTTGTCATCAGTTCTACTGAAATGATAAATAAGCGTTGAGTTTATGGAGCGGATTTAATGTCGAGGCCTTTCAGGCCTATTGCTGTACATGAGTTGAGGACCGTTAATGTGGTGAACTACATACTGCCTCCCGGAGAAGGGTGTGACTGTATACGAATAGAAAAAGATTTAAGTGTCGTTGGTTGCAAATATGTGTGTTTCATTTCAAAGATTCATTAAATCAAACAATTGTAACGGGAACTGGGCGACAGGCTGGACCTTTATAACTATGTGTATTATTTGGATGAGTTTGTGTGATTTTTGGGTCTGTTGGATTGAGGTAGGAGTAGAGATGGTAGTAGTTACGTGTTTGCATGTACAGTGAAGAGTTTGTCAGGCACCGATGTCTGGTGGTTGGAGAGTTGTGTTGGATTAAAACAGATATGTGCCTGTAATGTACATGTAGGGATTGGTTTGTTCTTTGGTCTGTCGGAGAATGTTACCACTGTTGCTATGGATGTCATGTGTGTGCTGTGTGTGAACTAACGTCTTGAAGAACAATTTGGGTTCGGTACAAAACCGGATGTTTACATTTCAGAAACGTTGGTGAATTACTTATGTGTTGTCATTTTTGGTTAAAATGTTAATGGTTTGTGAAGCTTAAGTTTTGAATTGAGTTAATATTATGTTAAATATGTTAGTGTTTTTTTTGTCTAAGACGTTTTGAAGGAATTGAGATTCTAAACATGAGTCAAGAGAATAACAGCAACATGAATGCTGTTTGTGTTGACGGTAAATGTTTTGCTGACAAATTGCTACGTAAGCACTGTCCTATATTTGGTATATTGAATACAATGAAACTTCATTAAGGTTCGTTTACACACCAAATGGCTGCTCTACCAAAAGGATGATAAGTAGTTCACTCGCTAGCGACCCAGTTGGATGTTTAATCCAATCAGACAACTGATCAGAATTTGGCTTTCCCATGGAAACCGTAAAGTACAACAGAAAGTATAGACAAATCTGTAACAATTGTGTAAATAGAATTTATCAATTAAAAAATGCAAAACCATTTTAAGAGCATCTTTCAAGGTGCCAGATACTGGTGTACAGCTGTAAAACGTTTTATGACAAGTTCCGTTAATAACTCCGATAAGTCTCAATCACATGTAATTATCACTTATTCCTCTCGTGACAAGGTTAATGTCAATGCTTCCGTTTGCAGTAAACTCATGACGAGTATGCTAGTTATGCTCACAATCCACAACACCACTATTAGCAGTGTTCCTGGTACTGTTTTAGCATCAGAAGATGTCATATACACTATCATTGCTACACATACTCTTATCTGATCGTTCCCCAGCTATTAAAGGAAATTAAAGACGTATTCAGCGATCCGTTAACAATAACTGTGAATAAATCATTACCACAATATGAATTCTTAGAAACGAAAACGGTTCTCCAGTGGTAATTTCCCGATCGAATTCGCTTTTATCTACCGAGGGTAAAGTAATGAAAACGTGAATATATATTTGCTACTATCTGCAAGGTAACACTTATTAACTCCCGATCAATTAGGCTCTAAACCGTGAGATTTGACAATCAATCGGCGTTTATGTATTTCTAACGGGACTGATCGGGTGTTGGTCGAAGGGAAGACAGACAGTGCTTTGTTCTGTGTCATCAGCGAAGCGTTAGACGAGGTATGACATTTGATGACACGTTCCTGTAGTAAGGGGTACCAATCCGTCACAACGGAATATTCGGATACACAATATGACACCGTGGGCTAATAGATAATTTCTCAGGTTTTAAAATACCTGTAATTGTTATGCTTGCTTACTTACAATATGCAAACGAATGGAATCAAATAGCGGTTAAGGCGTCTGACAGTCTGCTACCACTAGCCTTCCACCACCGAGTCGCGGGGGAGTTTCTGAGCGGACTTTTAGTTCTGCTTGGTTGCCTCTAGCCTTCATTAACTTTTATTAGCGATTGCAGTAATGACATTACTGCTAAAATCCTGTTTGCTTGTTGCTAATGATACTTCGTGTCACAGATGTGCTATCTTTGATGTGCCATCACGCTTGGTTGAGCTAAGATATTGATATCGAAAAAATCAAAATGAACTCACTTGAACTGAGACTATCACATTGCGTAAAAGTGTTAATCACGATAGAAGTGAAAAGTCACATACCACTCAGTAATTATCACATACCACTCAGTAATTATCACATACCACTCAGTAATTATTCTACTATAATTGGACCGATAAAAAATGAATGCATAAACATAGTATCAATAAAGAGAAATATACTTCGAAAATTAAAACAAAAATCAAATTGATATCGCTTACTGCAGCAAAAATGTTTATTTCGTTTTTAGACTATAATTAGGATGTAGATGTAGTGTATTGGTAGTTGAAACCCTATCTAGTCGTATTTGTTGAAGGTAATGTTTATCTTCCAGCGTTTCAATTTAGATGTATGCATTTCATTTCATTTGTTTTCAAACTGAATTAAAGTTATTGTCGAAAAGCTTTTAAATATGTATGTAAAGAAAGTGACTGAGAAAGGCACTGTTGATGCCAACAGGAACTTCAACAATCTTAAAATCTATATGTTATTATAACCAGACAGGGCAAAGATATTGTAAGCCAGGATCTCAATCATCTTCACACGTTCATCCTCAGTAATGGCGTGTGTCTTGTGTTTACAATATATACTCAAAATACTTTGCAAACAACTTTGGAGTAATAATTTGAGGCGTTTCTGCAGTTTAGTGTGCAGTATTATATGTTGAATATTCGTATAGAAGAAACTGTTTGAGGAAGGGATGCTCAAGGTTGATCAAAATATAATTATGGTTTGTTCAAAATTTACATTCCATTAATTTCTGGGGGGTTTCAGTGTAACAGAACGATTCAAATCCAGATATAACGGTACTAAGAATGGTGGCAAGAAGCTTGGATAATGGCTTCTTGAGTAACATACAGTGCCAACGATAAAACGGTCTTCGATCTGATATTATACCTTGTATACTATATGCGGTCTATAACCAATATATATATATATATTTTACCTACATTATATATTGCAGACTGAATCTAATTAATACACTATTTTATGGGAGTTATCCCCCTTCCCCCACCCACACCATATTTTGTATAATAACCTCTTAATTATGTAAATATCTAATTAGAATTAAGTACATAATTGGCAGTAGAACTATAGACAATATCTAGAAGAAATATAATCAGAATTTTAAGCAATTTATTTCGTGATCATCTCATTATATATAACTTTCTATGGACCCTATCTACCTGCAATTTTTCTCTATACCAAAATGTGCAGACACTAATTACCAAGTATAATGGTACACAAATATATTACTACAAAATAAAATGTATGTTGATTAAATTTAATATGTACCAGAAATTAAGTCATCGGGTCACTTCGTACATATTCATATTGTACCGTTACTAAATAGTTATGAATATATCATATCATTTTACATCAGATGCATGAGGTCTTAGAAATGAACAGTACGGAGTCATAGACAGAAAAGAATATATAGTGAGGTTGAAATGTTGATATAATGCTTGATTTCTCGAAGATTCATTGCCAAAAGATATCATTATTTAGTCTCCAAAACGAAGTTTGAAGACATGCTGTTTTACCTTCTTCACGTCCTGTCAGTTATACTTCAGGTGTTACAGTTTTAAATTCGAAATTTTGAAATAAGAAATGTCTTATCCACATAAAAAAATGTGTCTTAGACTAAGTTTATGAACATATCACAAACCCATATGTATAATTCTATCTATATCTTGTGTACAAATGGGGAATATTTTGCCACAATGTACAGGCTTTAGAACTACATTATGTATTTGAAAAGTAATTTTATTCTTTTTTTATCCTTGCTACTGTGGTGACAGATTTCATCCATGTAGCATGCCCAATCCAGTGAATATCAAATCGACTTATTCATAAGCATAACAGTGTTCAAATATTCAAAGTTATGTCTCTAAACCATAAAATATAATTATATTTAACAAATCACAAGCAATGAAAATGTAGCAAATTTATCTCGAGATTTGCATAAGCATTGGTCTTGGTCTGCAAGCCAAAATTTGCTTTCAAGACAATACATTCAATAAAAATTGATGAATTTCAGTGATACTTCGTTAGTGTAGTTCATTTATTCGGATTGATCGACGATTAACTTCAGTGAAAATCACAATTGGGTAGTCGGGTGGCGCAATATATACCGCACTCGTCTTTCAGGTTCACCGGGGTTCGATTCCCGATCGGAAGTGAAAAGGTACGGGGTCACCTGCCCGATCACGTGAGTTTCTCCGGATACTCCGGTTCACTCCCACATTAAGACCCCCTGTGCGCTAACATCCGGGCTAACAAGATTGTTTAATATAAATTGATATAACTTTTTAGGTCACCTGAGCTTTGCTCAAGTGACCTATTCCAATCGCTTTTCGTCCGTCGTCGTCCGTCGT
>NW_018406769.1:17853-26919 GCF_002113885.1 Mizuhopecten yessoensis | reverse complement strand
GCGGGGCCCCAAAGGGAACATTTACCAATATTTTCAAATTCTTATCCATTGATGACATGACAAGTATTGTATTTCACTTAGTTTACATGCTGATTTCCACATCACATCTAAACAATAAAATAAAGCTACCAGTATCTATGATATAACTCAGGTGACCGCTAAGGCCCTTGGGCCTCTTGTTTCATAATTGTTATAAAATGAATAAAGTTTATATTATATTTTATAATCAATCATAATGTTCAAAAATCGTTGGAGGATGATCGGTTTCCGTGACTATTTTATACCGTTACGGGAAAATATGATTTACTACGACTCGTTGATACATATAAGATATATAGGATCTTACATGAGTTTCCATGTCATATGAAATTTATGAAACGAGTCCAAGAATTTTTCATTTTAGCGAGCCTTTTGCCAGCTAAAATGAAAAATTCGTGACGAGTTTCATAAATCTTTTAGGGGAGATTTTAACCAATCAAAGATCCTTAATATGCAGAAATATAAAATTGGTGTATTCACTACATAACAGGGGAGTTATACATATGCATGATAAAATAAAATGCTAACGACTTTCAGTAAAGCTTTAGAGCTTGCATACCACATTTTTCATGCCAGGTTTGAGGGTGAACATGTTGTATATAACCCAATGGGTTCAATGGAAATTCATTAGTTATGATTATATTTGTATAATGATATCATGGCGAAATCTGAACATATCTGGGACGGTATATCAACTGAGGTTACAGGTAATTCAACCTTCTTGTTTGTCGTTCTCGGGACAATGTATTCTCTATTGAAAAATCTCCAATCCGCTACGGAATGTCTCATTAGTCGCCTCTCAATACTGCGATGGATCTAAGTCACAGCAGGGGGTCCCACTTAGTCGCCTCTTTTGGTTTGCAGGAATAATGCATGTGCCTCTATTGGTTTGCAGGAATTGTGCATGTAATTATCAAATAAGTGAGTGCAGGAGGAATAAGTAGATAAAATGGCTAAGATACTGTATAAATCTGCAAAATAAATCTGACAACGGCTGTTGGTCACACACACTGACATGAAGCAGCAGGCAGGCGAGATAGCAGACCAACTGTGCAGTAATGAATCATTAGGTCAAATGCCCCCTGGAAGGAAAACGAGCGGATGGCAACCGCCTATCGTTCGTTCATACCTCGAGAGTTTACGGTAGCGGGTTTGTAGATTGGTGATCCAAAACCGTTCTCTCGTACGTCGTCTCGTTTCATCCCATGTAGGGCAATGATCTATGGCAACAACCTGCATGTCTTTCCAACTATGGCTAGGCATATTAAAATGCCTTGCCACAGGTCTACGATCTAAACACATTAGAGATTTTGTGGTAAGCAGCAAGCTACCTACACCTAACCCTGCTGCCGGGCCAGATTTCCAAATGCACATGTTCTACGTTTTTGATATTTCTCGTTGACTCACTTTATATGACAGTGCATCTTGCGCAAGAATAGGTCCTCTACATCAGCGTTCCTTTGCCGCGATGCTCTCAGCGTAATTGCTGCCTTCGGCTGTCTTTAGCCGAGGGGACTATTGGTTTTATATAATAGCTATATTTTCAATGATAGTATATCAATTCTATCTTCTTGTAATATGATGTATATGTACATGTAACTGTTCTGTTTCACTGTGTCTTGAAAAAGGAGCGGATCGCTCCGAAAATTTGACAACCCAAACTTGTCCACACTGTTGGAATTACTTCTTTGCCCCATATACTACTTTAAGTAATTCGTATCCAACGGACATACCTCCATTAGGATCCAGTGTTATATGGGATTTTACCGTCTATATTACTTCTTTGACACATATCTTATATATATATGTATAAAAGTATTCAAATTTTGATAGTCTTGCTTCGAGTAAATACTTAACTTATTTACTTGCTATAATTTTTTTTCTCGGTTTTTACTCACTAAAGCTCCTAATTTGACATGGGAGTAAAGAGTCTACAAAAATAGAAAGTCGAATCCCAGCACGGTAAACAACTGGGGAAAGGACGGAACAGATGTATAGATGGCTAGAGTACAACCGGCCCGTCTACAACACCGTCCTAATTTGTAGTGTGATGTGTGACGCTCGTTAAGCCCTATCCTACAGAGACAACATTGATTGGTGAGGTTACCAAACTGTATCCTCCAAAGTAGTAACAATAGATTACAAATTCATTGTTAATTACCTGTATATTTCGTTATGTACATTCCATTGTAGGGTAATATGTGTGAGTTTTCATACTGGATATTGGACACATGTTACAACATTTAAATGTCTTGTGTTTAAGATGTTTATCTAAATGTTTATGCTGGATAAACAAAGGTGAACGTGAATTATTATGTTAGACATTGTAACACTAATATTTTACTATGGTTGGCTCAGATATGTATATCGATTTAACGTTTCAACCTTATATTCAACCACACATTTGATATCTTTTTATTAAGATATTGGATAACAAAGATTTCCAATAACATTCATCAGTTTGGAAATATATGATATCAAAGTTTTACTTTCTACACAAACAATGCACGTATGAAGCGTGTCGCAACGTTTCAAAACCGACTGGTCCCTTTGTCAAGCTGTGATATGACTATTAATTTAACGTTTCAATGTTATATTCAGCCATACATTCTATACCTTGTGATTAAGATGTTTGAAATCTAAATTAACAAAGATTGTTTTACTTATTATATAAGGCACTGTAACACTAAACATTTTATTACCGATGACTATAGTATTAATGGAGTAAGTTAAGATACATTTACAAATTATTACCAGTGAAGGTGTTTATGTTCCAAGTTACCAAACAACGTTTTTAATTGACAGGTTATTCGAGAGCAACGAGGGTATGAAGAAATTGTTCTACAAGTTGATGCGATGCGACAGCTCTGAGCAGCTGGAGTTTGACCAGGAAAAGTTGACCCGCCACGCCACGATCGTGATGCAGGGACTAGGCGCGGCCGTGGAGAGTCTGGAGGACTCCGTTTTTCTCACAAACGTCCTTATTGCCATGGGCGAGCGTCACGCCATGTACAACGTCAAAACTGAAATGGTTCCGGTAGGTATATGTAGCTTATTACGGATCCAGAGCTCTAATATTCTCCTTACTAAATGCGGACACAATTGTAGTGCGCTAAATAGTTATTAGTGATCTTTATTATCTAAATTATCAGATTCTCCATCGTGTGTTTGTAGTTATCTATCTGGAAATTCTTATTATAGGATGAAATGCCCGCTTTAGAGATATAGAAGACAAAAATGTAGGTTATTGTAACTTATCAAGCTGCATCGGAACTTTTCATTTCATATAAATATATAAACCATTGTTTGACATAGCCACTGCATAACACTTCTACCAGATGAAGGCCGTGAGCTGATTGTTGACGATTAGTCTGGCGTTATAATTGTTACATATGTCACCAATGTCCCTCCACTCATCCTTGCTGTTTCTCTTTTTTTCGGATACATGTGTAGTCCCTCCACTCATCCTTGCTGTTTCTCTTTTTTTCGGATACATGTGTAGTCCCTCCACTCATCCTTGCTGTTTCTCTTTTTTTCGGATACATGTGTAGTCCCTCCACTCATCCTTGCTGTTTCTCTTTTTTTCGGATACATGTGTAGTCCCTCCACTCATCCTTGCTGTTTCTCTTTTTTTCGGATACATGTGTAGTCCCTCCACTCATCCTTGCTGTTTCTCTTTTTTTCGGATACATGTGTAGTCCCTCCACTCATCCTTGCTGTTTCTCTTTTTTTCGGATACATGTGTAGTCCCTCCACTCATCCTTGCTGTTTCTCTTTTTTTCGGATACATGTGTAGTCCCTCCACTCATCCTTGCTGTTTCTCTTTTTTTCGGATACATGTGTAGTCCCTCCACTCATCCTTGCTGTTTCTCTTTTTTTCGGATACATGTGTAGTCCCTCCACTCATCCTTGCTGTTTCTCCTTTTTTCGGATGCATGTGTCGTCCCTCTGCTCACTCTTGCTGTTTATCCTTTTTTCGGATACATTTGTCGTCCATCTGCTCGTCCTTGCTGTTTTTTCTTTTCTGCTGGTGATTAAAAGAAAAAAAAAGTTATGTATAATTTATATACCTTTTAAAAGTTAATAATACTTGCTCCCATTCCTTTTCTTTAATATCAGTTTCCTCCTACAAGTATATGGTATAAACAAGGTGCATGAACTAAGCTTACTTTCGGACTCATAACTTGAATGTTAATGCGTTTTCCTCGGACTGTTTTTAATGTGCACTTCGGCGCTTACCCCATTTGTTATGAAAAGAAAATTGCAAACGAAAATTTAACTATTTCGCCTTATTTGACAAAGGTACATCTCATTAGTTAACATTTTGTAGCTGTCCTTGAAGATGCAGGTACTATTGACATTAAGCTTTACACGAAAATGTTGTAAAGCAGCATAAAGCTGTGTACGACACATTATTTCGGAGTTGTCTCCCTTTGAACACTATTAAGACGGTTACCTATTCAAAAATACATCAGTTTTGATAAAAACAACTCTTTATTTCAGCATCTGTGGCCAGCCATTCGGGATGCTTTTAAGGAGTTGATGGGGGAAGACTTTTTACCGGCTGTTGAAAGTGCATGGTTGCACGTGTTTGAGTATATTGGCAGTAAATTCAAAATGGGAATTGTATCTGGCAAACAATGATGGGATAAAAGATATACGGCTATTTTACATTGGTTGAGGTAGTGGTTGAAGTGTCTGTCAATCAGGAGTGTTATAATTGAATAGGGAATTTGTATTGTTATTTCACCGTTGTCGGTTTTTTTATGCAATCAAATAAAATTAAAATATAATTTCAATTCAACGGTGAAAAATCAGATACCGAGTTGATTAAGTCATGCGAACCTGTTTATATTTTTGTTAAGGTCTGGGTGATGGAAGACCAATTTGTCAGGAGCATCATAGCACACTGCAGGACATTCCTTACTTCTACAAAATGTGTGTTTGAGTGAAAGTTGTTATGAAGGTTTATGTGTTACATCTATATTGAATTAAAATTATTTTTTTAAACGTTATCTTTCTATTATGTTTTGTCATACCATGACAAAGGACACATTTTATTTCAAATTATATATTCAACCCAGACGTGTATAACCACATTTTATGTGATTTTACCTAAAAACAAATTTAATTTCTGATACAAATCATTGTACAGACACCGACATATTTAATAAAACCTAAAATCAATCAAATAAGATATTACACTCTTTTCTTTCTGTCATGATTGTCGTATCTTAATCAGACCATGACAAAGGAAGTATTTTTTTAAATCAAAAATTCAACCTTAACGTTTATATAAATTTAATGTGATTTTGCCTAAAATAGATTCCTTAATTTCTGATACAAATCATGGCGAAGTATAGACGGTGACATATTCAATCAAAAGTTTTTATTTGAATCAAAAATCAATTAAATAAGACACTTCATCGGCTATAAGGACATTACACTAAATATGAACGTCATACCGCATTAATATAGAAACAATCTATATATTTGTACGTATTTCCTAATATTTGTGGTTTTTAAGTTTCTTGAACGCCAATACAATTAATTTGTTTTACACAAACTGTATTTAAACAATTAATTTGTTTAACACATACTGTATTTAGACAATTGATTTGTTTAACACATACTATATTTAGACAATTAATTTGTTTGACACACACTGTAATTAAACAATTAATTTGTTTTACACATACTGTATTTAGACAATTAATTTGTTTTACTCATACTGTATTTAGAGAATTAATTTGTTTTACACATACTGTATTTAGACAATTAATTTGTTTTACACATACCGTATTTAAACGATTAATTTGTTTTACACATACTGTATTTAGACAATTAATTTGTTTTACAAATACTGTATTTATACGCATACTGTATTTAAACAATTAATTTGATTTCAACACATACTGTATTAAGACAATTAATTTGTTTTACACATACTGTATTTAAACAATTAATTTGTATTAAACACACTGTATTTAAACAATTAATTTGTTTTACACATATTGTATTTAGGCATTTAATTTGTTTTACACATACTGTATTTAGCCAATTAATTTGTTTTACACATACTGTATTTATACACATACTGTATTTAAACAATTAATTTGTATTAAACACACTGTATTTAAACAATTAATTTGTTTTACACATACAGTATTTACACACATACTGTATTTAGACAATTAATTTGTTTTACGCATACTGTATTTAGCCAATTAATTTGTTTTACCCATACTGTATTTAGCCAATTAATTTGTTTTACACATACTGTATTTAGCCAATTAATTTGTATTACACATACTGTATTTAGCCAATTAATTTGTTTTACACATACTGTATTTAAACAATTAATTTGTTTATACATACTGTATTAAGCCAATTAGTTTGTTTAACACATACTGTATCTAGACAATTAATTTGTTTTACATATACTGTATTTAAACAATTAATTTGTTTTAAACACACTGTATTTAAACAATTAATTTGTTTTACACATACTGTATTTAGCCAATTAATTTGGTTTACACATGCTGCATTTAGCCAATTAATTTGTTTTACACATACTGTATTTAGCCAATTAATTTGTTTTACACATACTGTATTTAGCCAATTAATTTGTTTTACACATACTGTATTTAAAGAATTAATTTGCTTTACACATACTGTATTTTAACAATTAATTTGTTTTACACATACTGTATTTAAACAATTAATTTGTTTTACACATACTGTATTTAGACAATTAATTTGTTTTACACATACTGTATTTAAACAATTAATTTGTTTTACACATACTGTATTTAGACAATTAATTTGTTTTACACATACTGTATTTAAACAATTAATTTGTTTTACACATACTGTATTTAGACAATTAATTTGTTTTACACATACTGTATTTAAACAATTAATTTGTTTTACACATACTGTATTTAGACAATTAATTTGTTTTACACATACTGTATTTAAACAATTAATTTGTTTTACACATACTGTATTTAGACAATTAATTTGTTTTACACATACTGTATTTAAACAATTAATTTGTTTTACACATACTGTATTTAGACAATTAATTTGTTTTACACATACTGTATTTAAACAATTAATTTGTTTTACACATACTGTATTTAGACAATTAATTTGTTTTTCACATACTGTATTTAAACAATTCATTTGTTTTACACATACTGTATTTAGACAATTAATTTGTTTACACATACTGTATTTAAACAATTAATTTGTTTTACACATGGTGTATTCAAACAATTAATTACACATACTCTATTTAAACAATTAATTTGTTTTACACATACTGTATTTAAACAATTAATTTGTTTTACACATGGTGTATTCAAACAATTAATTACACATACTCTATTTAAACAATTAATTTGTTTTACACATACTGTATTCAAACAATTAATTTATTTTACACATACTGTATTTTACACATTCATTAAATAGAAAGACATATATTGACTACATTGATCTATTAACCTTCTTAACCAAGATCACAGAACCATACAGTCTCTCCAGTTCAGACATTAGCTCGATCTTTACTTAATGAGCTGTAAAACTGAAGGAAATAAATGAACTTGAACTTGGACTTGAACTTACAAAATGACCAACAGGAACAGATTGCGGTAAGCATGACGATTTTGATTTTCCGATCGTAGCTTTCCCTTTCTTTATATCAATACACCAACATAAGGTATTCATTCGGTAATCAGGAGCTTGCAGTTACTATCATGATATCGTTGGGATTATTCTATTTTCTAGTGTAACAAAAAGTTACATGCTGTTGTTGCTCATAAGTTTACCTGGATGTTTCGTTGCATTCCCGGTTCTCGTTTGAGAACGTGTCATTAACTGAATTTGTCCTTAATTTACCTAGGATATGTCGATGATAAAACAGATGACGCTTATCCTTCCGGCCAACCTGGTCTGATTTTCCGTATTATTTTGGAAGGGTCTCTATGTATGTTTCCTGCTCTAATATTTTCGACTTTGAGGTTAAAGAGAAGGTCAAGAAAACATAACAAACTAATGATATATACACTTGATAGCCTTATTGTAAACTTCAGGCTATTCGTCAACTCTAACAACGTATTTGGAACATATTATTTCGATGAGTTTTGTTTAAGAATATTACATATACTTAGACCATTTTGTGATTTGCGTGAAGGAGATCAATCTTGTAAGTATTGGTAGGGCAAACAATAGTATCACACGTGACAAAGTCCAGTTATATTGTTTTCGACAAAATTAGCAATAATTAATGGAACAAAATGTAACATCCGATATGACTACGTCTTAAACACATTAAGATAGAATGTATGATGAATGACAATATCATTGAAAACAGCCAGTATCTCCCATGACATAATCAACAAAAAATGTTAGTAACAGATGTGAGAGTGTCAACAATAAATGTCAATAACAGATGTGTCAACAATGAATGTTAGTAACAGATCCGACAGTGTCAACAATGAATGTTAGTAACAGATGTGACAGGGTCAACAATGAATGTTAGTAACAGATGTGACAGTGTCAACAATGAATGTTAGTAACAGATCCGGCAGTGTCAACAATGAATGTTAGTAACAGATATGACAGTGTCAACAATGAATGTTGGTAACAGATGTGAGAGTGTCAACAATGAATGCTAGTAACAGATGTGAGAGTGTCAACAATGATTGTTAGTAACAGATCCGACAGTGTCAACAATGAATGTTGGTAACAGATGTGACAGTGTCATCAATGAATGTTAGTAACATATCCGACAGTGTCATCAATTAATGTTAGTAACAGATATGACAGTGTCAACAATGAATGTTGGTAACAGATGTGACAGTGTCAACAATGATTTTAGTAACAGATCCGACAGTGTCAACAATGAATGTTAGAAACAGATGTGAAAATGCCGACAATGAATGTTAATAACAGATGTGACAGTGTCAACAATGAATGTTAGTAACAGATGTGAGAGTGTCAACAATGAATGTAAGTAAT